>NC_060146.1:11088320-11204987 GCF_021461385.2 Schistocerca piceifrons | reverse complement strand
GTCTTCATTGTGCCTTTTGTATTCAATTCCGATGCAATTTCTGTGTTTCATCGTCAATAAGAAGGTCAGAGGGATACAGTAAAACTGAAGTGAAACATCGGAATCTATAACTATTGTCACAGGAATGGTTCAAAACATAGACAGTAGGAATGGTCAATCATCTTGTACTTAAGTCGGCATTGTGCCTTTTGTATTTAATTCCGATGCAATATCTGTATTTCTTCGTCAATAAGAAGGTCAGAGGGATACAGTAAACCTGAAGTGAAGCATCGGAATCTATAACTAGTGTCACAGAAATGGTGCAAAACCTAGACTTTAAGAAGAGCCAGTCTTCTTGCGCTTGAGTCGGCATTGTGCCTTTTGTATTTAATTTCCATGCAATTTCCGTGTTTCACCGTCAGTACGACGGTCAGAGGGATACAGTAAACCTGAAGTGAAGCAACGGAATCTATAACTAGTGTCACAGGAATTGGGCAAACATAGAGAGTAAGAAGAGTCAGTCTTCTTGTACTTGAGTCGGCATTGTGCCTTTTGTATTTAATTCCGATGCAATTTCTGTGTTTCATCGTCAATAAGAAGGTCAGAGGGATACAGTAAAACTGAAGTGAAGCATCGGAATCTATAACTAGTGTCACAGGAATGGTTCAAAACATAGACAGTAACAAGAGTCAGTCTTCTTGTACTTGACTCGGCATTGTGCCTTTTGTATTTAATTCCGATGCAATTTCTGTGTTTCATCGTCAATAAGAAGGTCAGCTGGATACAGTAAACTTGAAGTGAAGCATCGGAATCTATAACTAGTGTCACAGGAATGGTTCAAAATATTGATGTTAAGAAGAGTCTTTTTTCTAGTACTTAAGTCAGCATTGTGCTTTTTGTTTTTAATTCCGATGCAGTTTCTGTGTATCGCCGCCAATAAGATGGTCCAAGGGATACAGTAAACCTGATGTGAAGCATCGGAATCGAAAACCGGTCTCGCAGGAAAGGTTCAAAACATAGACAGTTAGAAGAGCCAACTTCTTGTACCTGAGCCGGCATTGTGCCTATTGCATTTAATTCCGATGCAATTTCTGTGTTTCATCGTCAATAAGACGGTCAGAGGGATACAGTAAACCTGAAGTGAAGCATCGGAATCTATAACTAGTGTCACAGGAATGGTTCAAAACATAGACAGTAAGAAGAGTCAGTCTTCTTGTACTTGACTCGGCATTGTGCCTTTTGTATTTAATTCCGATGCAATTCTGTGTTTCATCGTCAATAAGAAGGTAAGCTGCATACAGTAAACCTGAAGTGAAGCATCGGAATCTAAAACTAGTGTCACAGGAATAGTTCAAAACATAAACAGTAAGAAGAGCCAGTTTTCTTGTACTTAGGTCGGCATTGTGCCTTTTATATTTAATTCCGATGCAATTTACGTGTTTCATCGTCAATAAGAAGGTCAGAGGGATACAGTAAACAAGAAGTGAAGCATCGGAATCTATAACTAATGTCACAGGGAATGGTTCAAACATAGACAGTAGGAAGTCCCAGTCTTCTTGTACTTATGTCGGCATTGTGCCTTTTGTATTTAACACCGATGCAATATCTGTGTTTCATCGTCAATAAGAGGGTCAGAGGGATACAGTGAACCTGAAGTGAGGCATCGGAATCTATAACTAGTGTCATAGGAATGGTTCAAAGCATAGACAGTAAGAAGAGTCAGTCTTCTTGTACTTATGTCGGCATTGTGCCTTTTATATTTAATTCCGATGCAATTTACGTGTTTCATCGTCAATAAGAAGGTCAGAGGGATACAGTAACCCTGAAGTGAAGCATCGGAATCTATAACTAGCGTCACAGGATTGATTCAAAACATAGATGGTAGGAAGGGTCAGTTTTCTTGTACTTAAGTCGGCATTGTGCCTCTTGTATGTAATTTCGATGCAATTTCTGTGTTTCATCGTCAATAAGAGGGTCAGAGGGATACAGTAAACCTGAAGTGAGGCATCGGAATCTATAACTAGTGTCATAGGAATGGTTCAAAGCATAGACAGTAAGAAGAGTCAGTCTTCTTGTACTTATGTCGGCATTGTGCCTTTTATATTTAATTCCGATGCAATTTACGTGTTTCATCGTCAATTAGAAGGTCAGAGGGATACAGTAAACGTGAAGTGAAGCATCGGAATCTATAACTAATGTCACAGAATGGTTCAAACATAGACAGTAGGGAAGGGTCAGTCTTCTTGTACTTAAGTCGGCATTGTGCCTTTTGTATTTAATTCCGTTGCAATTTCTGTGTTTCATCGTCAATAAGAAGGTAAGCTGGATACAGTAAAACCTGATGTGAAGCATCGGAATCTGTAACTAGTGTCACAGGAATGGTTCAAAACATAGATGTTAAGAAGAGTCTTTTTTCTTGTACTTAAGTCGGCAATGTGCTATTTGTATTTAATTCCGATGCAATTTCTGTGTATCGTCGCCAATAAGATGGTCCAAGGGATACAGTAAACCTGATGTGAAGCATCGGAATCTAAAACCGGTCTCACAGGAAAGGTTCAAAACGTAGACAGTAAGTAGAGCCAGTCTTCTTGTACTTGAGTCGGCATTGTGCTTTTTGTATTTAATTCCGATGCAATTTCTGTGTTCCATCGTCAATAAGAAGGTCAGAGGGATACAGTAAACTTGAAGTGAAGCATCGGAATCTATAACTAGTGTCACAGGAATGGTTCAAAACATAGACAGTTGGAAGAGTCAGTCTTCTTGTACTTAAGTCGGCATTGTGCCTTTTGTATTTAATTCCGATGCAATTTCTGTGTTTCATCGTCAATAAGAAGGTCAGCTGGATACAGTAAACCTGAAATGAAGCATCGGAATCTATAACTAGTGTCACAGGAATGGTTCATAACATAGACAGGAAAAAGAATCAGTTATCTTGTACTGAAGTCGGCATTGTGCATTTTCTATTTAATTCCGAAGCAATTTACGTGTTTCATCGTCAATACGAAGGTCAGAGGGATACAATCAACCTGAAGTGAAGTTTCGGAATCTATAACTAGCATCACAGAAATGGTTCAAAACATAGACAGTAAAAAGGGTCAGTTTTCTTGTACTTGAGTCGGCATTGTGCCTTTTGTATTTAATTCCGATGCCATTTCTGTGTTTCATCGTCAATAAGAAGGTAAGCTGGATACAGTAAACCTAAAGTGAAGCTTCGGAATCTATAACTAGTGTCACAGGAATGGTTCAAAACATAGATGTTAAGAAGAGTCTTTTTTCTTGTACTTAAGTCGGCATTGTGCTTTTTCTATTTAATTCCGATGCAATTTCTGTGTATTGTCGTCAATAAGATGGTCCAAGGGATACAGTAAACCTGATGTGAAACATCGGAATCGAAAAGCGGTCTCACAGGAAAGGTTGAAAACATAGACAGTAAGAAGTGTCAGTCTTCTTGCATTTGAGTCGGCATTGTGCCTTTTGTATTTAATTCCGATGCAATTTCAGTGTTTCATCGTCAATAAGAAGGTAAGCTGGATATAGTAAACCTGAAGTGAAGCATCGGAATCTAAGACTAGTGTCACAGGAATAGTTCAAAACATAAAAAGTAGGAAGAGTCAGTTTTCTTGTACTTAGGTCGGCATTGTGCCTTTTGTATTTAATTCCGATGCAATTTCTGTGTTTCATTGTCTATTAGAAGGTCAGAGGGAAACAGTAAACCTGAAGTGAAGCATCAAAATCTATAACTAGCGTCACAGGATTGATTCAAAACATAGATGGTAGGAAGGGTCAGTTTTCTTGTACTTAAGTCGGCATTGTACCTCTTGTATGTAATTCCGATGCAATTTCTGTGTTTCATCGTCAATAAGAAGGACAGAGGAGACAGTGTACCTGAAGTGAAGCATCGGAATCTGTAACTAGTGTCACAGGAATGGTTCAAAACATAGACAGTAAGAAGAGTCAATTTGCTTGTACTTAAGTCGGCATTGTGCTTTTTCTATTTAATTCCGATGCAATTTTTGTGTTTCGGCGTCTATAAGAAGGTCCAAGGGATACAGTAAACCTGATGTGAAGCATCGAATCGAAAACCGGTCTCACAGGAAAGGTTCAAAACATAGACAGTAAGTAGAGCCAGTCTTCTTGTACTTGAGTCGGCATTGTGCTTTTTGTATTTAATTCCGATGCAATTTTTGTGTTCCATCGTCAATAAGAAGGTCAGAGGGATACAGTAAACGTGAAGTGAAGCATCGGAATCTATTACTAGTGTCACAGGAATGGTTCAAAACATAGACAGTAGGAATGGTCAATTATCTTGTACTTAAGTCGGCATTGTGCCTTTTATATTTAATTCCGATGCAATTTACGTGTTTCATCGTCAATAAGAAGGTCAGAGGGATACAGTAAACCTGAAGTGAAGCATCGGAATCTATAACTAGTGTCACAGAAATGGTGCAAAACCTAGACTTTAAGAAGAGCCAGTCTTCTTGCGCTTGAGTCGGCATTGTGCCTTTTGTATTTAATTTCCATGCAATTTCCGTGTTTCACCGTCAGTACGACGGTCAGAGGGATACAGTAAACCTGAAGTGAAGCAACGGAATCTATAACTAGTGTCACAGGAATTGGGCAAACATAGAGAGTAAGAAGAGTCAGTCTTCTTGGACTTGAGTCGGCATTGTGCCTTTTGTATTTAATTCCGATGCAATTTCTGTGTTTCATCGTCAATAAGAAGGTCGGAGGGATACAGTAAAACTGAAGTGAAGCATCGGAATCTATAACTAGTGTCACAGGAATTTTTCAAAACATAGACAGCAAGAAGAGTCAGTCTTCTTGTACTTGACTCGGCATTGTGCCTTTTGTATTTAATTCCGATGCAATTTCTGTGTTTCATCGTCAATAAGAAGGTAAGCTGGATACAGTAAACTTGAAGTGAAGCATCGGAATCTATAACTAGTGTCACAGGAATGGTTCAAAATATTGATGTTAAGAAGAGTCTTTTTTCTTGTACTTAAGTCGGCATTGTGCTTTTTGTATTTAATTCCGATGCAGTTTCTGTGTATCGCCGCCAATAAGATGGTCCAAGGGATACAGTAAACCTGATGTGAAGCATCGGAATCGAAAACCGGTCTCACAGGAAAGGTACTAAACATAGACAGTTAGAAGAGCCAACTTCTTGTACCTGAACCGGCATTGTGCCTTTTGCATTTAATTCCGATGCAATTTCTGTGTTTCATCGTCAATAAGACGGTCAGAGGGATACAGTAAACCTGAAGTGAAGCATCGGAATCTATAACTAGTGTCACAGGAATGGTTCAAAACATAGACAGTAAGAAGAGTCAGTCTTCTTGTACTTGACTCGGCATTGTGCCTTTTGTATTTAATTCCGATGCAATTTCTGTGTTTCATCGTCAATAAGAAGGTAAGCTGCATACAGTAAACCTGAAGTGAAGCATCGGAATCTAAAACTAGTGTCACAGGAATAGTTCAAAACATAAACAGTAATAAGAGCCAGTTTTCTTGTACTTAGGTCGGCATTGTGCCTTTTATATATAATTCCGATGCAATTTACGTGTTTCATCGTCAATAAGAAGGTCAGAGGGATACAGTAAACAAGAAGTGAAGCATCGGAATCTATAACTAGTGTCACAGGAATGGTTCAAACATAGACAGTAGGAAGGGTCAGTCTTCTTGTACTTATGTCGGCATTGTGCCTTTTGTATTTAACACCGATGCAATATCTGTGTTTCATCGTCAATAAGAGGGTCAGAGGGATACAGTGAACCTGAAGTGAGGCATCAGAATCTATAACTAGTGTCATAGGAATGGTTCAAAGCATAGACAGTAAGAAGAGTCAGTCTTCTTGTACTTATGTCGGCATTGTGCCTTTTATATTTAATTCCGATGCAATTTACGTGTTTCATCGTCAATAAGAAGGTCAGAGGGATACAGTAACCCTGAAGTGAAGCATCGGAATCTATAACTAGCGTCACAGGATTGACTCAAAACATAGATAGTAGGAAGGGTCAGTTTTCTTGTACTTAAGTCGGCATTGTGCCTCTTGTATGTAATTTCGATGCAATTTCTGTGTTTCATCGTCAATAAGAGGGTCAGAGGGATACAGTAAACCTGAAGTGAGGCATCGGAATCTATAACTAGTGTCATAGGAATGGTTCAAAGCATAGACAGTAAGAAGAGTCAGTCTTCTTGTACTTATGTCGGCATTGTGCCTTTTATATTTAATTCCGATGCAATTCACGTGTTTAATCGTCAATTAGAAGGTCAGAGGGATACAGTAAACGTGAAGTGAAGCATCGGAATCTATAACTAATGTCACAGGAATGGTTCAAACATAGACAGTAGGAAGGGTCAGTCTTCTTGTACTTAAGTCGGCATTGTGCCTTTAGTATTTAATTCCGTTGCAATTTCTGTGTTTCATCGTCAATAAGAAGGTAAGCTGGAGACAGTAAACCTGAAGTGAAGCATCGGAATCTGTAACTAGTGTCACAGGAATGGTTCAAAACATAGATGTTAAGAAGAGTCTTTTTTCTTGTACTTAAGTCGGCATTGTGCTTTTTGTATTTAATTCCGATGCAATTTCTGTGTATCGTCGCCAATAAGATGGTCCAAGGGATACAGTAAACCTGATGTGAAGCATCGGAATCTAAAACCGGTCTTACAGGAAAGGTTCAAAACGTAGACAGTAAGTAGAGCCAGTCTTCTTGTACTTGAGTCGGCATTGTGCTTTTTGTATTTAATTCCGATGCAATTTCTGTGTTCCATCGTCAATAAGAAGGTCAGAGGGATACAGTAAACTTGAAGTGAAGCATCGGAATCTATAACTAGTGTCACAGGAATGGTTCAAAACATAGACAGTTGGAAGAGTCAGTCTTCTTGTACTTAAGTCGGCATTGTGCCTTTTGTATTTAATTCCGATGCAATTTCTGTGTTTCATCGTCAATAAGAAGGTCAGCTGGATACAGTAAACCTGAAATGAAGCATCGGAATCTATAACTAGTGTCACAGGAATGGTTCACAACATAGACAGGAAAAAGAATCAGTTATCTTGTACTGAAGTCGGCATTGTGCATTTTCTATTTAATTCCGATGCAATTTACGTGTTTCATCGTCAATACGAAGGTCAGAGGGATACAATCAACCTGAAGTGAAGTTTCGGAATCTATAACTAGCATCACAGAAATGGTTCAAAACATAGACAGTAAAAAGGGTCAGTTTTCTTGTACTTAAGTCGGCATTGTGCCTTTTGTATTTAATTCAGATGCAATTTCAGTGTTTCATCAACAATAAGAAGGTCAGAGGGATACAGAAAACCTGAAGTGAAGCATCGGAATCTATAACTAGCTCACAGAAATGGTTCAAAACATAGACTTTAAGAAGAGCCAGTCTTCTTGTACTTGAGTCGGCATTGTGAATTTTTGTATTTAATTCCAATGCAATTTATGTGTTTCATCGTCAATACGACGGTCAGAGGGATACAGTAAACATGAAGTGAATTATCGGAATCTATAACTAGTGTCACAGGAATGGTTCAAACATAGAGAGTAAGAAGAGTCAGTCTTCTTGTACTTGAGTCGGCATTGTGCCTTTTGTATTGAATTCCGATGCAATTTCTGTGTTTCATCGTCAATAAGAAGGTCAGGGGGATACAGTAAAACTGAAGTGAAGCATCGGAATCTATACCTAGTGTCACAGGAATGGTTCAGAACATAGACAGTAAGAAGAGTTAGTCCTCTTGTACTTGAGTCGGCATTGTGCCTTTTGTATTTAATTCCGATGCAACTTCTGTGTTTCATTGTCATTAAGAAGGAAAGCTGGATACAATAAACCTGAAGTGAAGCATCGGAATCAATAACTAGTGTCACAGGATTGGTTCAAAACATAGATGTTAAGAAGAGTCTTTTTTCTTGTACTTAAGTCGGCATTGTGCTTTTTCTATTTAATTCCGATGCAATTTCTGTGTATCGTCGTCAATAAGATGGTCCAAGGGATACATTAAACCTGATGTGAAGCATCGGAATCTAAAACCGGTCTCACATGAAAGGTTCAAAGCATAGACAGTTAGAAGAGCCAGACTTCTTGTATCTGAGCCGGCATTGTGCCTTTTGTATTTAATTCCGATGCATTTCCTGTGTTTCATCCTCAATAACACCTTCGGAGGGATACAGTAAACCTGAAGTGAAGCATCGGAATCTATTACTTGTGTCACAGGAATGGTTCAAAACATAGACAGTAAGAAGAGCCAGACTACTTGTACTTGAGTCGGCATTGTGCCTTATGTATTTAATTCCGATGCAATTTCTGTGTTTCATCGTCAATAAGAAGGTCAGCTGGATACAGTAAACCTGAAGTGAAGCATCGGAATCTATAACTAGTGTCATAGGAATGGTTCAAAACATAGACAGGAAAAAGAATCAGTTATCTTGTACTGAAGTGGGCATTGTGCATTTTCTATTTAATTCCGTTGCAATTTCTGTGTTCGTCGTCAATAAGAATGTCCAAGGGATACAGTAAACCTGAACTGAAGCATCGGTATCTGAAACCGGTCTCACAGGAAAGGTTCAAAACATAGACAGTAACAAGAGCCAGACTACTTGTACTTGAGTCGGCATTGTGCCTTTTGTATTTAATTTCAATGCAATTTCTGTGTTTCACCGTCAGTACGACGGTCAGAGGGATACAGTAAACCTGAAGTGAAGCAACGGAATCTATAACTAGTGTCACAGGAATTGTTCAAGCATAGACAGTAAGAAGAGTCAGTCTTCTTGTACTTGTGTCGGCATTGTGCCTTTTGTATTTAATTCCGAAGCAATGTCTGTGTTTCATCGTCAATAAGAAGGTCAGCTGGATACAGTAAACCTGAAGTGAAGCATCGGAATCTATAACTAGTGTCACAGGAATGGTTCAAAACATAGACAGGAAAAAGAATCAGTTATCTTGTACTGAAGTCGGCCTTGTGCATTTTCTATTTAATTCCCATGCAATTTCTGTGTTCGTCGTTAATAAGAATGTCCAAGGGATACAGTAAACCTGAACTGAAGCATCGGTATCTGAAACCGGTCTCACAGGAAAGGATCAAAACATAGACAGTAAGAAGAGCCAGACTACTTGTACTTGAGCCGGCATTGTGCCTTATGTATTTAATTCCGATGCAATTTCTGTGTTTCATCGTCAATAAGAAGGTCAGCTGGATACAGTAAACCTGAAGTGAAGCATCGGAATCTATAACTAGTGTCATAGGAATGGTTCAAAACATAGACAGGAAAAAGAATCAGTTATCTTGTACTGAAGTGGGCATTGTGCATTTTCTATTTAATTCCGTTGCAATTTCTGTGTTCGTCGTCAATAAGAATGTCCAAGGGATACAGTAAACCTGAACTGAAGCATCGGTATCTGAAACCGGTCTCACAGGAAAGGTTCAAAACATAGACAGTAACAAGAGCCAGACTACTTGTACTTGAGTCGGCATTGTGCCTTTTGTATTTAATTTCAATGCAATTTCTGTGTTTCACAGTCAGTACGACGGTCAGAGGGATACAGTAAACCTGAAGTGAAGCAACGGAATCTATAACTAGTGTCACAGGAATTGTTCAAGCATGGAGAGTAAGAAGAGTCAGTCTTCTTGTACTTGAGTCGGCATTGTGCCTTTTGTATTTAATTCCGATGCAATTTCTGTGTTTCATCGTCTATAAGAAGGTCAGAGGGATACAGTAAAACTGAAGTGAAGCATCGGAATCTATAACTAGTGTCACAGGAATGGTTCAAAACACAGACAGTAAGAAGAGTCAGTCTTCTTGTACTTGACTCGGCATTGTGCCTTTTGTATTTAATTCCGATGCAATTTCTGTGTTTCATCGTCAATAAGAAGGTAAGCTGGATACAGTAAACCTGAAGTGAAGCATCGGAATCTATAACTAGTGTCAGAGGATTGGTTCAAAACATAGATGTTAAGAAGAGTCTTTTTTCTTGTACTTAAGTCGGCATTGTGCTTTTTGTATTTAATAGCGATGCGATTTCTGTGTATCGTCGCCAATAAGATGGTCCAAGGGATACTGTAAACCTGATGTGAAGCATCGGAATCTAAAACCGGTCTCACAGGAAAGGTTCAAAACATAGACAGTTAGAAGAGCCAGACTTCCTGTACCTGAGCCGGCATTGTGCCTATTGTATTTAATTCCGATGCAATTTCTGTGTTTCATCGTCAATAAGAAGGTCAGCTGGATACAGTAAACCTGAAGTGAAGCATCGGAATCTATAAGTAGCGTCACTGGAATGGTTCAATACATAGACAGGAAAAAGAATCAGTAATCTTGTACTGAAGTCGGCATTGTACATTTTATATTTAATTCCGATGCAATTTACGTGTTTCATCAACAATAAGGAGGTCACAGGGATACAGCAAACCTGAAGTGAAGCATCGGAATCTATAACTAGTGTCACAGGAATGGTTCAAAACATAAACAGTAAGAAGAGTCAGTTTTCTTGTACTTAGGTCGGCATTGTGCCTTTTGTATTTAATTCCGATGCAATTTCTTTGTTTCATCGTCAATAACAAGGTCAGAGGAATACAGTAAACATGAAGTGAAGCATCGGAATCTATAACTAGTGTCAGAGGAATGGTTCAAAACATAGACAGTAGGAATGGTCAGTCTTCTTGTACTTAAGTCGGCATTGTGCCTTTTGTATTTAATTCCGATGCAATATCTGTATTTCTTCGTCAATAAGAAGGTCAGAGGGATACAGAAAACTTGAAGTGAAGCATCGGAATCTATAACTAGTGTCACAGAAATGGTTCAAAACATAGACTTTAAGGAGAGCCAGTCTTCTTGTACTTGAGTTGGCATTGTGCCTTTTGTATATAATTCCAATGCAATTTATGTGTTTCACCGTCAGTACGACGGTCAGAGGGATACAGTAAACCTGAAGTGAAGCACCGGAATCTATAACTAGTGTCACAGGAATGGTTCAAACATAGAGAGTAAGAAGAGTCAGTCTTCTTGTACTTGAGTCGGCATTGTGCCTTTTGTATTTAATTCCGATGCAATTTCTGTGTTTCATCGTCAATAAGAAGGTCAGAGGGATACAGTATAACTGAAGTGAAGCATCGGAATCTATAACTAGTGTCACAGGAATGGTTCAAACATAGAGAGTAAGAAGAGTCAGTCTTCTTGTACTTGAGTCGGCATTGTGCCTTTTGTATTTAATTCCGATGCAATTTCTGTGTATCATTGTCAATAAGAAGGTAAGCTGGATACAGTAAACCCGAAGTGAAGCATCGGAATCTATAACTAGTGTCACAGGAATGGTTCAAAACATAGATGTTAAGAAGAGTCTTTTTTCTTGTACTTAAGTCGGCATTGTGCTTTTTCTATTTAATTCCGATTTAATTTCTGTGTATCGTCGTCAGTAAGATGGTCCAAGGGATACAGTAAACCTGATGTGAAGCATCGGAATCTATAACTAGTGTCAAAGGAATGGTTCAAAACATAGACATTAGGAAGAGTCAGTGTTCTTGTACTTTAGTCGGCATTGTGCCTTTTGTATTTAATTACGATGCAATTTCTGTGTTTCATCGTCAATAAGAAGGTCAGAGGGATACAGTAAACCTGAAGTGAAGCAACGGAATTTATAACTAGTGTTACAGGAATGGTTCAATACATAGACAGTAAGAAGAATCAGTTTTCTTGTACTTAAGTCGGCATTGTGCCTTTTGTATTTAATTCCAATGCAATTTCTGTGTTTCATCGTCAATAAGATGGTCACAGGGATACAGTAAACCTGAAGTAAAGCATCGTAATCTATAACTAGTGTCACAGGAATGGTTCAAAGCATAAACAGTTAGAAGAGTCAGTTTTCTTGTACTGAAGTCGGAATTGTGCCTTTTGTATTTACTTCCGATGCAATTTCTGTGTCTCATAGACAATAAGAAGGTCAAAGGGATACAGTAAACCTGACGTGAAGCATCGGAATCTATAACTAGTGTCACAGGAATGGTTGAAAACATAGACAGTAAGAAGAGTCAGTTTTCCTGTACTTAAGTCGGCATTGTGCCTTTTGTATTTAATTCCGATTCATTTTCTGTGTTTCATCGTCAATAAGGTCAGCTGGTTACAGTAAACCTGATGAGAAGCATCGGAATCTCTAACTAGTGTCACAGGAATGGTTCAAAACATAGATGTTATGAAGAGTCTTTTTTCTTGTACTTAAGTCGGCATTGTGCTTTTTCTATTTAAGTCCGATGCAATTTCTGTGTTCGTCGTCAATAAGAATGTCCAAGGGATACAGTAAACCTGAAATGAAGCATCGGTATCTGAAACCGGTCTCACAGGAAAGGTTCAAAACATAGGCAGTAAGAAGAGCCAGACTACTTGTACTTGAGTCAGCATTGTGCCTTTTGTATTTAATTCCGATGCAATTTCTGTGTTTCATCGTCAATAAGACGGTCAGAGAGATACATTAAATGTGAAGTGAAGCATCGGAATCTATAAGTAGTGTCACAAGAATGGTTCAAAACATAGATAGTAAGAAGGGTCAGTTTTCTTGTACTGAAGTCGGCATTGTGCCTTTTGTATTTAATTCCGATGCACTTTCTGTGTTTCATCGTCAATAAGAAGGTCAGCTGGATACAGTAAACCTGTAGTGAAGCATCGGAAATTATAACTAGTGTCACAGGAATGGTTCAAATCATAGACAGTAGGAAGAGTCAGTCTTCTTTTACCTAAGTCGGCATTGTGCCTTTTGTATTTAATTCCGATGCAATTTCTGTGTTTCATCGTCAGTAAGAAGGTCAGAGGGATACAGTAAACCTGAAGTGAAGCATCGGAATCTATAACTAGTGTCACAGGAATGGTTCAAAACATAAACAGTAAGAAGAGTCAGTTTTCTTGTACTGAAGTCGGAATTGTTCCTTTTCTATTTAATTCCGATACAATTTCTGTGTCTCATCGTCAATAAGAAGGTCAAAGGGATACAGTAAACCTGAAGTGAAGCATCGGAATCTATAACCAGTGTCACCGGAATGGTTCAAAACATAGACAGTAGGAAAAGTCAGTTTTCTTGTACTTAAGTCGGCATTGTGCCTTTTGTATTTAATTCCGATGCAATTTCTGTGTTTCATCGTCAATAAGAAGGTCAGAGGAATACAGTAAACCTGAAGTGAAGCATTGGAATCTATAACTAGTGTCACAGGAACGGTTCAAAACATAGACAGTAAGAAGAGTCATTTTGCTTGTACCTAAGTCGGCAATGTGCATTTTCTATTTAATTCCGATGCAATATCTGTGTTTCGGCGTCAATAATGAGGTCCAAGGGATACAGTAAACCTGAAGTGAAGCATCGGAATCCTAAACCGGTGTCACAGGAAAGGTTCAAAGCATAGACAGTAAGAAGAGCCAGTGTTCTTGTACTTGAGTCGTCATTGTGCCTTTTGTATTTAATTCAGGTGCAATTTCTGTGTTTCATCGTCAATAAGAAGGTCAGAGGGATACAGTAAACCTGAAGTGAAGCATCGGAATCTATAACTAGTGTCACAGGAATGGTTCAAAACATAGACAGTAAGAAGAGTCAGTTTTCTTGTACTTAAGTCGGCATTGTGCCTTTTGTATTTAATTCCGATGCAATTTCTGTGTTTCAACGTCAATATGGAGGTCAGACGGATAACGTGAACCTGAAGTGAAGCATCGGTATCTATAACAAGTGTCCCAGGAATGGTTCAAACATAGACAGTAAGTAGAGTCAGTTTTCTTGTACTTAAGTCGGCATTGTGCCTTTTGTATTTAATTCCGATTCATTTTCTGTGTTTCATTGCCAATAAGAAGGACAGAGGGATACATTAAAACTGAAGTGAAGCATCGGAATCTAAAACCGGTCTCACAGGAAAGGTTCAAAACATTGACAGTAAGAAGAGCCAGTCTTCCTGTACTTGGGTCGGCATTGTGCCTTTTGTATTTAATTCCGATGCAATTTCTGTGTTTCGTCGACAATAAGAAGGTCAGAGGGATACAGTAAACCTGAAGTGAAGCGTCGGACTCTAAAACCGGTCTCACAGGAAAGGTTCATATTTTATACAGTAAGAAGAGCCAGACTTCTAGTACCTGAGTCGGCATTGTGCCTTTTGTATTTCATTCCGATGCAATTTCTAGGTTTCATCGTCTATAAGACGGTCACAGGGATACAGTAAAACTGAAGTGAAGCATCGGAATCTAAAACTAGTGTCACAGTAATGGTTCAAAACATAGACAGTAGGAAGAGTCAGTCTTTTTCTACTTAGGTCGGCATTGTCCCTTTTGTATTTAATTCCGATGCAATTTCTGTGTCTCATCGTCAATAAGGAGGTCAGAGAGATACAGTAAAACTGAAGTGAAGCATCGGAATCTATAACTTGTGTCACAGGAATGGTTCAAAACATAGACTGTAAGAAGAGTCAGTCTTCTTGTACTTGAGTCGGCATTGTGCCTTTTGTATTTAATTCCGATGCAATTTCTGTGTTTCATCGTCAATAAGACGGTTAGAGGGATACAGTAAACCTGAAGTGAAGCTTCGGAATATATAACTAGTGTAACAGGAATGGTTCAAAACGTAGACAGTAAGAAGAGTCAGTTTTCTTGTACCTAAGTCAGCATTGTGCCTTTTGTATTTAATTCCGATGCAATTTCTGTTTTTCATCGCCAATAAGAAGGTCACAGGGATACAGTAAACCTGAAGTGAAGCATCGGAATCTATAACTAGTGTCACAGGAATGGTTCAAAACATAAACAGTAAGAAGAGTCAGTTTTCTTGTACTGAAGTCGGAATTGTGCCTTTTGTACTTAATTCCAATGCAATTTCTGTGTTTCATCGTCAGTAAGAAGGTCAGAGCGATACAGTAAAGCTGAAGTGAAGCATCGGAATATATAACTAGTGTTACAGGAATGGTTCAAAACGTAGACAGTAAGAAGAGTCAGTTTTCTTGTACTTAAGTCAGCATTGTGCCTTTTGTATTTAAATCCGATGCAATTTCTGTATTTCATCGTCAATAAGAAGGTCACAGGGATACAGTAAACCTGAAGTGAAGCATCGGAATCTATAACTAGTGACACAGGAATGGTTCAAACCATAAACAGTAAGAAGAGTCAGTTTTCTTGTACTGAAGTCGGAATTGTGCCTTTTGTATTTAATTCCGATGCAATTTCTGTGTCTCATTGTCAATAAGGAGGTCAGAGAGATACAGTAAAACTGAAGTGAAGCATCGGAATCTATAACTTGTGTCACAGGAATGGTTCAAAACATAGACTGTAAGAAGAGTCAGTCTTCTTGTACTTGAGTCGGCATTGTGCCTTTTGTATTTAATTCCGATGCAATTTCTGTGTTTCATCGTCAATAAGACGGTTAGAGGGATACAGTAAACCTGAAGTGAAGCTTCGGAATATATAACTAGTGTTACAGGAATGGTTCAAAACGTAGACAGTAAGAAGAGTCAGTTTTCTTGTACTTAAGTCAGCATTGTGCCTTTTGTATTTAATTCCGATGCAATTTCTGTGTTTCATCGCCAATAAGAAGGTCACAGGGATACAGTAAACCTGAAGTGAAGCATCGGAATCTATAACTAGTGTCACAGGAATGGTTCAAAACATAAACAGTAAGAAGAGTCAGTTTTCTTGTTTTGAAGTAGGAATTGTGCCTTTTGTACTTAATTCCAATGCAATTTCTGTGTTTCATCGTCAGTAAGAAGGTCAGAGCGATACAGTAAACCTGAAGTGAAGCATCGGAATATATAACTAGTGTTACAGGAATGGTTCAAGACGTAGACAGTGAGAAGAGTCAGTTTTCTTGTACTTAAGTCAGCATTGTGCATTTTGTATTTAATTCCGATGCAATTTCTGTGTTTCATCGTCAATAAGAAGGTCACAGGGATACAGTAAACCTGAAGTGAAGCATCGGAATCTATAACTAGTGTCCCAGGAATGTTTCAAACATAGACAGTAAGAGGAGTCACTTTTCTTGTACTTAAGTAGGCATTGTGCCTTTTGTATTTAATTCCGATTCATTTTCTGTGTTTCATCGTCAATAAGAAGGTCAGCTGGTTACAGTAAACCTGATGAGAAGCATCGGAATCTCTAACTAGTGTCACAGGTATGGTTCAAAACATAGATGTTATGAAGAGTCTTTTTTCTTGTACTTAAGTCGGCATTGTGCTTTTTCTATTTAATTCCGATGCAATTTCTGTGTTCGTCGTCAATAAGAATGTCCAAGGGATACAGTAAACCTGAAATGAAGCATCGGTATCTGAAACGGGTCTCACAGGAAGGGTTCAAAACATAGACAGTAAGAAGAGCCAGACTACTTGTACTTGAGTCGGCATTGTGCCTTTTGTATTTAATTCCGATGCAATTTCGGTGTTTCATCGTCAATAAGACGGTCAGAGAGATACATTAAATCTGAAGTGAAGCATCGGAATCTATAAGTAGTGTCACAGGAATGGTTCAAAACATAGATAGTAAGAAGAGTCAGTTTTCTTGTACTGAAGTCGGCATTGTGCCTTTTGTATTTAATTCCGATGCACTTTCTGTGTTTCATCGTCAATAAGAAGGTCAGCTGGATACAGTAAACCTGTAGTGAAGCATCGGAAATTATAACTAGTGTCGCATGAATGGTTCAAATCATAGACAGTAGGAAGAGTTAGTCTTCTTTTACCTAAGTCGGCATTGCGCCTTTTGTATTTAATTCCGATGCAATTTCTGTGTTTCATCGTCAGTAAGAAGGTCAGAGGGATACAGTAAACCTGAAGTGAAGCATCGGAATCTATAACTAGTGTCACAGGAATGGTTCAAAACATAAACAGTAAGAAGAGTCAGTTTTCTTGTACTGAAGTCGGAATTGTGCCTTTTGTATTTAATTCCGATACAATTTCTGTGTCTCATCGTCAATAAGAAGGTCAAAGGGATACAGTAAACCTGAAGTAAAGCATCGGAATCTATAACCAGTGTCACAGGAATGGTTCAAAACATAGACAGTAGGAAAAGTCAGTTTTCTTGTACTTAAGTCGGCATTGTGCCTTTTGTATTTAATTCCGATGCAATTGTTTGTGTTTCATCGTCAATAAGAAGGTCAGAGGAATACAGTAAACCTGAAGTGAAGCATTGGAATCTATAACTAGTGTCACAGGAACGGTTCAAAACATAGACAGTAAGAAGAGTCATTTTGCTTGTACCTAAGTCGGCAATGTGCCTTTTCTATTTAATTCCGATGCAATATCTGTGTTTCGGCGTCAATAATGAGGTCCAAGGGATACAGTAAACCTGAAGTGAAGCATCGGAATCCTAAACCGGTGTCACAGGAAAGGTTCAAAGCATAGACAGTAAGAAGAGCCAGTGTTCTTGTACTTGAGTCGTCATTGTGCCTTTTGTATTTAATTCAGGTGCAATTTCTGTGTTTCATCGTCAATAAGAAGGTCAGAATGATACAGTAAACCTGAAGTGAAGCATCGGAATCTATAACTAGTGACACAGGAATGGTTCAAAACATAGACAGTAAGAAGAGTCAGTTTTCTTGTACTTAAGTCGGCATTGTGCCTTTTGTATTTAATTCCGATGCAATTTCTGTGTTTCAACGTCAATATGGAGGTCAGACGGATAAAGTGAACCTGAAGTGAAGCATCGGTATCTATAACAAGTGTCCCAGGAATGGTTCAAAACATAGACAGTAAGTAGAGTCAGTTTTCTTGTACTTAAGTCGGCATTGTGCCTTTTGTATTTAATTACGATTCATTTTCTGTGTTTCATCGTCAATAAGAAGGTCAGAGGGATACATTAAAATGAAGTGAAGCATCGGAATCTAAAACCGGTCTCGCAGGAATGGTTCAAAACATAGACAGTAAGAAGAGCCAGTCTTCCTGTACTTGGGTCGGCATTGTGCCTTTTGTATTTAATTCCGATGCAATTTCTGTGTTTCGTCGACAATAAGAAGGTCAGAGGGATACAGTAAACCTGAAGTGAAGCATCGGACTCTAAAACCGGTCTCACAGGAAAGGTTCATATTTTATACAGTAAGAAGAGCCAGACTTCTAGTAGCTGAGTCGGCATTGTGCCTTTTGTATTTAATTCCGATGCAATTTCTGTGTTTCATCGTCTATAAGACGGTCACAGGGATACAGTAAAACTGAAGTGAAGCATCGGAATCTATAACTAGTGTCACAGGAATGGTTCAAAACATAGACAGTGAGAAGAGACAGTCTTCTTGTACTTAAGTCGGCATTATGCATTTTGTATTTAATTCCGATGCAATATCTGAGTTTCACCGTCAAGAAGAAGGTCATCTGGATACAGTAAACCTGAAGTGAAGCATCGGAATATATAACTAGTGTCACGGGAATGTTTCAAAACATTGACTGTAAGATGAGCTAGTCTTCTTGTACTTAAGTCAGCATTGTGCCTATTGTGTTTAATTCCGATGAAATTTCTGTGTTTGATCGTCATTGAGAAGGTCAGAGGGATACAGTAAACCTGAATTGAAGCATCGGAATCTATAACTAGTGTCACAGGAATGGTTCAAAACATAGACAGTAAGAAGAGTCAGTCTCCTTGTACTTAATTCGGCATTGTGCTTTTTGTATTTAATTAAGATGCAATTTCTGTGTTTCGTCGTCAATAAGGAGGTCAGAGGAATACAGTAAACCTGAAGTGAAGCATCGGAATATAAAACTAGTGTCACAGTAATGGTTCAAAACATAGACAGTAGAAAGAGTCAGTCTTCTTCTACTTAAGTCGGCATTGTCCCTTTTGTATTTAATTCCGATGCAATTTCTGTGTCTCATCGTCAATAAGGAGGTCAGAGAGATACAGTAAAACTGAAGTGAAGCATCGGAATCTATAACTTGTGTCACAGGAATGGTTCAAAACATAGACTGTAAGAAGAGCCAGTCTTCTTGTACTTAGGTCGGCATTATGCCTTTTGTATTTAATTCCGATGCAATTTCTGTGTTTCATCGTCAATAAGACTGTCAGCTGGATACAGTAAACCTGAAGTGAAGCATCGGAAACTATAACTAGTTTCACAGGAATGGTTCAAAACATAGACAGTAAGAAGAGTCAGTTTTCTTGTACTTAAGTCGGCATTGTGCCTTTTGTATTTAATTCCGATGCAATATCTGTGTTTCATCGTCAATACGGAGGTCAGAGGGATACAGTAAAACTGAAGTGAAGCATCGGAATCTATAACTAGTGTCACAGGAATGGTTCAAACATAGAGAGTAAGAAGAGTCAGTTTTCTTGTACTTAAGTCGGCATTGTGCCTTTTGTATTTACTTCCGATACAATTTCTGTGTCTCATCGTCAATAAGAAGGTCAAAGGGATACAGTAAACCTGACGTAAAGCATCGGAATCTAAAACCGGTCTCACAGGAAAGGTTCAAAGCATAGACAGTTAGAAGAGCCAGACTTCTTGTTCCGGAGCCGGCATTGTGCCTTTTGTATTTAATTCCGATGCAATTTCTGTGTTTCATCGTCAATAAGACGGTCAGAGGGATACAGTAAACCTGAAGTGAAGCATCGGAATCTATAACTAGTGTCACAGGAATGGTTGAAAACATAGACAGTAGGAAGAGTCAGTGTTCTTGTACTTAAGTCGGCATTGTGCCTTTTGTACTTAATTACGATGCAATTTCTGTGTTTCATCGTCAATAAGAAGGTCAGCTGGGTACAGTTAACCTGAAGTCAAGCATCGGAATCTATAACTAGTGTCACAGGAATGGTTCAAAACATAGACAGGAAGAAGAATCAGTTATCTTTTACTGAATTCGGCATAGTGCATTTTCTATTTAATTCCGATGCAATTTCTGTGTTCGTCGTCAATAAGAATGTCCAAGGGATACAGTAAACCTGAAATGAAGCATTGGTATCTGAAACCGGTCTCACAGGAAAGGTTCAAAACATAGACAGTAAGAAGAGCCAGACTACTTGTACTTGAGTCGGCATTGTGCCTTTTGTATTTAATTCCGATGCAATTTTTGTGTTTCATCGTCAATAAGACGGTCAGTGGGATACATTAAAACTGAAGTGAAGCATCGGAATCTATAAGAAGTGTCACAGGAATGGTTCAAAACATAGCCAGCAGGAAAAGTCAGTTTTCTTGTACTGAAGTCGGCATTGTGCCTTTTGTAATTAATTCCGATGGAATTTCTGTGTCTCATCGTCAATAAGAAGGTCAGCTGGATACAGTAACCCTGTAGTGAAGCATCGGAATCTATAACTAGTGTCACAGGAATGGTTCAAAACATAGACAGTAAGAAGAGTCAGTTTTCCTGTACTTAAGTCGGCATTGTGCCTTTTGTATTTAATTCCGATGCAATTTCTGTGTTTCATCGTCAATAAGAAGGTGAGAGGAATACAGCAAACCTGAAGTGATGCATTGGAATCTATAACAAGTGACACAGGAATGGTTCAAACATAGACAGTAAGAAGAGTCAGTTTTACTTGTACATAAGTCGGCATTGTGCCTTTTCTATTTAATTCCGATGCAATTTCTGTGTTTCGGCGTCAATAAGAAGGTCCAAGGGATACAGTAAACCTGACGTGAAGCATCGGAATCTAAAACCGAACTCACAGGAAGGGTTCATGACATAGACAGTAAGAAGAGCCAGTCTTCTTGTACTTGAGTCGGTAATGTTAATTTGGTATTTAATTCAGATGCAATTTCTGTGTTTCATCGTCAATAAGAAGGTCAGAGGGATACAGTAAACCTGAAGTGAAGCATCGGAATCTATAACTAGTGTCACAGGAATGGTTCAAAACATAGACAGTAAGAAGAGTCAGTTTTCTTGTACTTAAGTCGGCATTGTGCCTTTTGTATTTAATTCCGATTCATTTTCTGTGTTTCATCGTCAATAAGAAGGTCAGCTGGTTACAGTAAACGTGAAGAGAAGAATCGGAATCCATAACTAGTGTCACAGGAATGGTTCAAAACATAGACAGGAAGAAGAGCCAGTCTTCTTGTACTTGAGTCGGCATTGTGCCTTTTGTATTTAATTCCGAAGCAAATTCTGTGTTTCATCGTCAATAAGAAGGTCAGCTGGATACAGTAAACCTGTAGTGAAGCATCGGAATCTATAACTAGTGTCACAGGAATGGTTCAAATCATAGACAGCAGAAAGAGTCAGTCTTCTTTTACCTAAGTCGGCATTGTGCCTTTTGTATTTAATTCCGATGCAATTTCTGTGTTTCATCGTCAGTAAGAAGGTCAGAGGGATACAGTAAACCTGAAGTGAAGCATCGGAATATATAACTAGTGTTACAGGAATGGTTCAAAACGTAGACAGTAAGAAGAGTCAGTTTTGTTGTACTTAAGTCAGCATTGTGCCTTTTGTATTTAATTCCAATGCAATTTCTGTGTTTCATCGTCAATAAGAAGGTCACAGGGATACAGTAAACCTGAAGTGAAGCATCGGAATCTATAACTAACGTCACAGGAATGGTTCAAAGCATAATCAGTAAGAAGAGTCAGTTTTCTTGTACTGAAGTCGGAATTGTGCCTTTTGTATTTAACTCCGATGCAATTTCTGTGTCTCATCGTCAATAAGAAGGTCAAAGGGATACAGTAAACCTGAAGTGAAGCATCGAAATCTATAACCAGTGTCACAGGAATGGTAGAAAACATAGACAGTTAGAAGAGTCAGTTTTCTTGTACATAAGTCGGCATTGTGCTTTTTGTATTTAATTCCGATGCAATTTCTGTGTTTCATCGTCAATAAGAAGGTCAGAGGAATACAGTAAACCTGAAGTGAAGCATTGGAATCTATAACTAGTGTCACAGGAACGGTTCAAATCATAGACAGTAAGAAGAGTCAGTTTGCTTGTACCTAAGTCGGCAATGTGCATTTTCTATTTAATTCCGATGCAATATCTGTGTTTCGGCGTCAATAAAGAGGTCCAAGGGATACAGTAAACCTGAAGTGAAGCATCGGAATCCTAAACCGGTCTCACAGGAAAGGTTCAAAGCATAGACAGTAAGAAGAGCCAGTCTTCCTGTACTTGAGTCGTCATTGTGCCTTTTGTATTTAATTCAGGTGCAATTTCTGTGTTTCATTGTCAATAAGAAGGTCAGAGGGATACAGTAAACCTGAAGTGAAGCATCGGAATCTATAACTAGTGTCACAGGAATGGTTCAAAACATAGACAGCGAGAGGAGTCAGTTTTCTTGTACTTAAGTCGGCATTGTGCCTTTTGTATTTAATTCCGATGCAATTACTGTGTTTCATCGCCAAAATGGAGGTCAGACGGATACAGTAAACCTGAAGTGAAGCATCGGTATCTATAACTAGTGTCCCAGGAATGGTTCAAACATAGACAGTAAGAAGAGTCAGTTTTCTTGTACTTAAGTCGGCATTGTGCCTTTTGTATTTAATTCCGATTCATTGTCTGTGTTTCATCGTCAATAAGAAGGTCAGAGGGATACATTAAAACTGAAGTGAAGCATCGGAATCTAAAACCGGTCTCACAGGAAAGGTTCAAAACATACACAGTAAGATGAGCCAGACTACTTGTACTTGAGTCGGCATTGTGACTTTTGTATTTAATTCGGATGCAATTTCTGTGTTTTATCGTCAATAAGACGGTCAGAGGGATACATTAAATCTGAAGTGAAGCATCGGAATCTATAACTAGTGTCACAGGAATGGTTCAAAACATAGATAGTAAGATGAGTCAGTTTTCTTGTACTGAAGTCGGCATTGTGCCTTTTGTATTTAATTCCGATGCAATTTCTGTGTTTCATCGTCAATAAGAAGGTCAGCTGGATACAGTAAACCTGTAGTGAAGCATCGGAATCTATAACTAGTGTCACAGGAATGGTTCAAATCATAGACAGTAGGAAGAGTCAGTCTTCTTTTACCTAAGTCGGCATTGTGCCTTTTGTATTTAATTCCGATGCAATTCTGTGTTTCATCGTCAGTAAGAAGGTCAGAGGGATACAGTATACCTGAAGTGAAGCATCGGAATCTATAACTGGCGTCACAGGAATGGTTCAAAACATAAACAGTAAGAAGAGTCAGTTTTCTTGTACTGAAGTCGGAATTGTGCCTTTTGTATTTAATTCCGATGCAATTTCTGTGTCTCATCGTCAATAAGAAGGTCAAAGGGATACAGTAAACGTGAAGTGAAGCATCGGAATCTATAACCAGTGTCACAGGAATGGTTCAAAACATAGACAGTAAGAAGAGTCAGTTTTCTTGTACTTAAGTCGGCATTGTGCTTTTTGTATTTAATTCCGATGCGATTTCTGTGTTTCATCGTCAATAAGAAGGTCAGAGGAATACAGTAAACCTGAAGTGAAGCATTGGAATCTATAACTAGTGTCACAGGAACGGTTCAAAACATAGACAGTAAGAAGAGTCAGTTTGCTTGTACCTAAGTCGGCAATGTGATTTTCTATTTAATTCCGATGCAATATCTGTGTTTCAGCGTCAATAAAGAGGTCCAAGGGATACAGTAAACCAGAAGTGAAGCATCGGAATCTATAACTAGTGTCACAGGAATGGTTCAAAACATAGACAGTGAGAAGAGACAGTTTTCTTGTACTTAAGTCGGCATTGTGCATTTTGTATTTAATTCCGATGCAATAACTGAGTTTCACCGACAAGAAGAAGGTCATCTGGATACAGTAAACCTGAAGTGAAGCATCGGAATCTATAACTAGTGTCACGGGAATGTTTCAAAACATTGACTGTAAGAAGAGCTAGTCTTCTTGTACTTGAGTCAGCATTGTGCCTATTGTATTTAATTCCGATGCAATTTCTGTGTTTGATCGTCAATGAGAAGGTCAGAGGGATACAGTAAACCTGAAGTGAAGCATCGGAATCTATAACTAGTGTCACAGGAATTTTTCAAAACATAGACAGTAAGAAGTTTCAGTCTTCTTGTACTTAAGTCGGCATTATGCCTTTTGTATTTAATTCCGATGCAATTTCTGTGTTTCATCGTCAATAAGACTGTCAGCTGGATACAGCAAACTTGAAGTGAAGCATCGGAACCTATAACTAGTTTCACAGGAATGGTTCAAAACATAGACAGTAAGAAGAGTCAGTTTTCTTGTACTTAAGTCGGCATTGTGCCTTTTGTATTTAATTCCGATGCAATATCTGTGTTTCATCGTCAATAAGGAGGTCAGAGGGATACAGTAAACCTGAAGTTAAGCATCGGAATCTCTAACTAGTCTCACAGGAATGGTTCAAATCATAGACAGTAAGAAGTGTCAGTTTTCTTGTACTTAAGTCGGCATTGTGCATTTTGTATTTAATTCTGATGCAATTTCTGTGTTTCATCGCCAATATGGAGGTCAGACGGATACAGTAAACCTGAAGTGAAGCATCGGTATCTATAACTAGTGTCCCAGGAATGGTTCAAACATAGACAGTAAGAAGAGTCAGTTTTCTTGTACTTAAGTCGGCATTGTGCCTTTTGTATTTAATTCCGATTCATTGTCTGTGTTTCATTGTCAATAAGAAGGTCAGAGGGATTCATTAAAACTGAAGTGAAGCATCGGAATCTAAAACCGGTCTCACAGGAAAGGTTCAAAGCATAGACAGTAAGAGGAGCCAGTCTTCCTGTACTTGGGTCGGCATTGTGCCTTTTGTATTTAATTCCGATTCATTTTCTGTGTTTCATCGTCAATAAGAAGGTCAGCTGGTTACAGTAAACCAGAAGAGAAGAATCGGAATCCATAACTGGTGTCACAGGAATGGTTCAAAACATAGACAGGAAGAAGAGCAAGTCTTCTTGTACTTGAGTCGGCATTGTGCCTTTTGTATTTAATTCCGAAGTAATTTCTGTGTTTCATCGTCAATAAGAAGGTTAGCTGGATACAGTTAACATGAAGTGAAGCATCGGAATCCTAAACCGGTCTCACAGGAAAGGTTCAAAGCATAGACAGTAAGAAGAGCCAGTCTTCCTGTACTTGGGTCGGCATTGTGCCTTTTGTATTTAATTCCGATTCATTTTCTGTGTTTCATCGTCAATAAGAAGGTCAGCTGGTTACAGTAAACCAGAAGAGAAGAATCGGAATCCATAACTGGTGTCACAGGAATGGTTCAAAACATAGACAGGAAGAAGAGCAAGTCTTCTTGTACTTGAGTCGGCATTGTGCCTTTTGTATTTAATTCCGAAGCAATTTCTGTGTTTCATCGTCAATAAGAAGGTTAGCTGGATACAGTTAACATGAATTGAAGCATCGGAATCTATAACTAGTGTCAAAGGAATGGTTAAAAACATTGATGTTAAGAAGAGTCTTTTTTCTTGTACTTAAGTCGGCATTGTGTTTTTTCTATTTAATTCCGATGCAATTTCTGTGTTCGTCGTCAATAAGAATGTCCAAGGGATACAGTAAACCTGAACTGAAGCATCGGTATCTGAAACCGGTCTCACAGGAAAGGTTCAAAGCATACACAGTAAGATGAGCCAGACTACTTGTACTTGAGTCGGCATTGTGCCTTTTGTATTTAATTCGGATGCAATTTCTGTGTTTCATCGTCAATAAGACGGTCAGAGGGATACATTAAATCTGAAGTGAAGCATCGGAATCTATAACTAGTGTCACAGGAATGGTTCAAAACATAGATAGTAAGATGAGTTAGTTTTCTTGTACTGAAGTCGGCATTGTGCCTTTTGTATTTAATTCCGATGCAATTACTGTGCTTCATCGTCAATAAGGAGGTCAGAGGGATACAGTAAACCTGAAGTGAAGCATCGGAAAATATAACTAGTGTTACAGGAATGGTTCAAAACGTAGACAGTAAGAAGAGTCAGTTTTGTTGTACTTAAGTCGGCATTGTGCCTTTTGTATTTAATTCCGATGCAATTTCTGTGTTTCATCGTCAATAAGAAGGTCAGCTGGATACAATAAACCTGTAGTGAAGCATCGGAATCTATAACTAGTGTCACAGGAATGGTTCAAAGCATAGAAAGTAGGAAGAGTCAGTCTTCTTTTACCTAAGTCGGCATTGTGCCTTTTGTATTTAATTCCGATGCAATTTCTGTGTTTCATCGTCAGTAAGAAGGTCAGAGGGATACAGTATACCTGAAGTGAAGCATCGGAATATATAACTAGTGTTACAGGAATGGTTCAAAACGTAGACAGTAAGAAGAGTCAGTTTTCTTGTACTTAAGTCAGCATTGTGCCTTTTGTATTTAATTCCGATGCAATTTCTGTGTTTCATTGTCAATAAGAAGGTCACAGGGATACAGTAAACCAGAAGTGAAGCATCGGAATCTATAACTGGCGTCACAGGAATGGTTCAAAACATAAACAGTAAGAAGAGTCAGTATTCTTGTACTGAAGTCGGAATTGTGCTTTTTGTATTTAATTCCGATGCAATTTCTGTGTCTCATCGTCAATAAGAAGGTCAAAGGGATATAGTAAACCTGAAGTGAATCATCGGAATCTATAACCAGTGTCACAGGAATGGTTCAAAACATAGACAGTAAGAAGAGTCAGTTTTCTTGTACTTAAGTCGGCATTGTGCTTTTTGTATTTAATTCCGATGCAATTTCTGTGTTTCATCGTCAATAAGAAGGTCAGAGGAATACAGTAAACCTGAAGTGAAGCATTAGAATCTATAACTAGTTTCACAGGAACGGTTCAAAACATAGACAGTAAGAAGAGTCAGTTTGCTTGTACCTAAGTCGGCAATGTGCCTTTTCTATTTAATTCCGATGCAATATCTGTGTTTCAGCGTCAATAAAGAGGTCCAAGGGATACAGTAAACCAGAAGTGAAGCATCGGAATTTATAACTAGTGTCACAGGCATGGTTCAAAACATTGACATTAAGAAGACTCAGTTTTCTTGTACCTAAGTCGGCATTGTGCCTTTTGTATTTAATTCCGATGCAATTTCTGTGTTTCATCGTCAATATGGAGGTCAGACGGATACAGTAAACCTGAAGTAAAGCATCGGTATCTATAACTAGTGTCCCAGGAATGGTTCAAACATAGACAGTAAGAAGACTCAGTTTTCTTGTACTTAAGTCGGCATTGTGCCTTTTGTATTTAATTCCGATTCATTTTCTGTGTTTCATCGTCAATAAGAAGGTCAGAGGGATACATTAAAACTGAAGTGAAGCATCGGAATCTAAAACCGGTCTCACAGGAAATGTTCAAAACATAGACAGTAAGAGGAGCCAGTCTTCCTGTACTTGGGTCGGCATTGTGCCTTTTGTATTTAATTCCGATGCAATTTCTGTGTTTCGTCGACAATAAGAAGGTCAGAGGGATACAGTAAACCTGAAGTGAAGCATCGGACTCTAAAACCGGTCTCACAGGAAAGGTTCAAATTTTATACAGTAAGAAGAGCCAGACTTCTAGTACCTGAGTCGGCATTGTGCCTTTTGTATTTAATTCCGATGCAATTTCTGTGTTTCATCGTCTATAAGACGGTCGCAGGGATACAGTAAAACTGAAGTGAAGCATCAGAATCTATAACTAGTGTCACAGGAATGGTTCAAAACATAGACAGTGAGAAGAGACAGTTTTCTTGTACTTAAGTCGGCATTGTGCATTTTGTATTTAATTCCGATGCAATATCTGAGTTTCACCGACAAGAAGAAGGTCAACTGGATACAGTAAACCTGAAGTGAAGCATCGGAATCTATAACTAGTGTCACGGGAATGTTTCAAAACATTGACTGTAAGAAGAGCTAGTCTTCTTGTACTTGAGTCAGCATCGTGCCCATTGTATTTAATTCCGATGCAATTTCTGTGTTTGATCGTCAATGAGAAGGTCAGAGGGATACAGTAAACCTGAAGTGAAGCATCGGAATCTATAACTAGTGTCACAGGATTTTTTCAAAACATAGACAGTAAGAAGTTTCAGTCTTCTTGTACTTAAGTCGGCATTATGCCTTTTGTGTTTAATTCCGATGCAATTTCTGCGTTTCATCGTCAATAAGACTGTCAGCTGGATACAGTAAACCTGAAGTGAAGCATCGGAACCTATAACTAGTTTCACAGGAATGGTTCAAAACATAGACAGTAAGAAGAGTCAGTTTTCTTGTACTTAAGTCGGCATTGTGCCTTTTGTATTTAATTCCGATGCATTTTCCGTGTTTCATCGTCAATATGGAGGTCAGACGGATACAGTAAACCTGAAGTGAAGCATCGGTATCTATAACTAGCGTCCCAGGAATGGTTCAAACATAGACTGTAAGAAGAGTCAGTTTTCTTGTACTTAAGTCGGCATTGTGCCTTTTGTATTTAATTCCGATTCATTTTCTGTGTTTCATCGTCAATACGAAGGTCAGAGGGATACATTAAACTGAAGTGAAGCATCGGAATCTAAAACCGGTCTCACAGGAAGTGTTCAAACATAGACAGTAAGAGGAGCCAGTCTTCCTGTACTTGGGTCGGCATTGTGCCTTTTGTATTTAATTCCGATGCAATTTCTGTGTTTCGTCGACAATAAGAAGGTCAGAGGAATACAGTAAACCTGAAGTGAAGCATCGGACTCTAAAACCGGTCTCACAGGAAAGGTTCAAATTTTATACAGTAGGAAGAGCCAGACTTCTAGTACCTGAGTCGGCATTGTGCCTTTTGTATTTAATTCCGATGCAATTTCTGTGTTTCATTGTCTATAAGACGGTCACAGGGATACAGTAAAACTGAAGTGAAGCATCAGAATCTATAACTAGTGTCACAGGGATGGTTCAAAACATAGTCATTGAGAAGAGACAATTTTCTTGTACTTAAGTCGGCATTGAGCATTTTGTATTTAATTCCGATGCAATATCTGAGTTTCACCGTCAAGAAGAAGGTCATCTGGATACAGTAAACCTGAAGTGAAGCATCGGAATCTATAACTAGTGTCACAGGAATGTTTCAAAACATTGACTGTAAGAAGAGCTAGTCTTCTTGTACTTGAGTCAGCATTGTGCCTATTGTATTTAATTCCGATGCAATTTCTGTGTTTGATCGTCAATGAGAAGGTCAGAGGGATACAGTAAACCTGAAGTTAAGCATCGGAATCCCTAACTAGTCTCACAGGAATGTTTTAAAACATAGACAGTAAGAAGTGTCAGTTTTCTTGTACTTAAGTCGGCATTGTGCATTTTGTATTTAATTCTGATGCAATTTCTGTGTTTCATCGCCAATATGGAGGTCAGACGGATACAGTAAACCTGAAGTGAAGCATCGGTATCTATAACTAGTGTCCCAGGAATGGTTCAAACATAGACAGTAAGAAGAGCCAGTTTTCTTGTACTTAAGTCGGCATTGTGCCTTTTGTATTTAATTCCGATTCATTTTCTGTGTTTCATCGTCAATAAGAAGGTCAGAGGGATACATTAAAACTGAAGTGAAGCATCGGAATCTAAAACCGGTCTCACAGGAAAGGTTCAAAGCATAGACAGTAAGAAGAGCCAGTCTTCCTGTACTTGGGTCGGCATTGTGCCTTTTGTATTTAATTCCGATTCATTTTCTGTGTTTCATCGTCAATAAGAAGGTCAGCTGGTTACAGTAAACCTGAAGAGAAGATTCGGAATCCATAACTAGTGTCACAGGAATGGTTCAAACATAGACAGGAAGAAGAGCCAGTCTTCTTGTACTTGGGTCGGCATTGTGCCTTTTGTATTTAATTCCGTAGCAATTTCTGTGTTTCATCGTCAATAAGAAGGTTAGCTGGATACAGTAAACCTGAAGTGAAGCATCGGAATCTATAACTAGTGTCACAGGAATGGTTCAAAACATAGATATTAAGAAGAGTCTTATTTCTTGTACTTAAGTCGGCATTGTGCTTTTTCTATTTAATTCCGATGCAATTTCTGTGTGCGTCGTCAATAAGAATGTCCAAGGGATACAGTAAACCTGAACTGAAGCATCGGTATCTGAAACCGGTCTCACAGGAAAAGTTCAAAACATAGACAGTAAGAAGAGTTAGTTTTCTTGTACTGAAGTCGGTATTGTGCCTTTTGTATTTAATTCCGATGCAATTTCTGTGTCTCATCGTCAATAGGAAGGTCAAAGGGATACAGTAAACCTGAAGTGAAGCATCGGAATCTATAACCAGTGTCACAGGAATGGTTCAAAACATAGACAGTAAGAAGAGTCAGTTTTCTTGTACTTAAGTCGGCATTGTGCTCTTTGTATTTAATTCCGAAGCAATTTCTGTGATTCATCGTCAATAAGAAGGTCAGAGCAATACAGTAAACCTGAAGTGAAGCATTGGAATCTATAACTAGTGTCACAGGAACGGTTCAAAACATAGACAGTAAGAAGACTCAGTTTTCTTGTACTTAAGTCGGCATTGTGCCCTTTGTATTTAATTAAGATGCAATTTCTGTGTTTCGTCGTCAATAAGGAGGTCAGAGGGATACAGTAAACCGGAAGTGAAGCATCGGAATCTAAAACTAGTGTCAATGTAATGATTCAAAGCATAGACAGTAGGAAGAGTCAGTCTTCTTCTACTTAAGTCGGCATTGTCCCATTTGTATTTAATTCCGATGCAATTTCTGTGTCTCATCGTCAATAAGGAGGTCAGAGAGATACATTAAATCTGAAGTGAAGCATCGGAATATATAACTTGTGTCACAGGAATGGTTCAAAACATAGACAGTAAGAAGTTTCAGTCTTCTTGTACTTAAGTCGGCATTATGCCTTTTGTATTTAATTACGATGCAATTTCTGTGTTTCATCGTCAATAAGACTGTCAGCTGGATACAGTAAACCTGAAGTGAAGCATCGGAACCTATAACTAGTTTCACAGGAATGGTTCAAAACATAGACAGTAAGAAGAGTCAGTTTTCTTGTACTTAAGTCGGCATTGTGCCTTTTGTATTTAATTCCGATGCAATATCTGTGTTTCATCGTCAATAAGGAGGTCAGAGGGATACAGTAAACCTGAAGTGAAGCATCGGAATCTATAACTAGTGTCACAGGAATGGTTCAAACATAGACAGTAAGAAGAGTCAGTTTTCTTGTACTTCAGGCGGCATTGTGCCTTTTGTATTTAATTCCGATGCATTTTCTGTGTTTCATCGTCAATAAGAAGGTCAGAAGGATACAGTAAACCTGAAGTGATGCTTTGGAACCTATAACTAGTGTCACAGGAATGGTTCAAAACATAGATATTAAGAAGAGTCTGTTTTCTAGTAATACAGTGGGCATTGTGCCTTTTCATTTAATCCCGATGCAATTTCTGTGTTTCGTCGTCATTAAGAAGGTCCAAGGGATACAGTAAACCTGAAGTGAAGAATCACAATCTGTAGATAGTGTCACAGGAATGGATCAAAACATAGACAGTTAGACGAGTCATATTTCTTGTACTTAAGTCGGCCTCGTGCCTTTTGTATTTAATTCCGATGCAATTTCTGTCTTTCATCGTCAATAAGGTGTTCAGAGGGATACAGTAAACCTGAAGTGAAGCATCGGAATCTAAAACCGGTCTCACAGGAAAGGTTGAAAGCATAGACAGTAAGAAGAGCCAGTCTTCCTGTATTTGGGTCGGCATTGTGCCCTTTGTATTTAATTCCGATGTAATTTCTCTGTTTCATCAACAATACGACGGTCAGAGGGATACAGTAAGCCTGAAGTGAAGCATCGATATCTATAAAAAGTGTCACAGGAATGGTTCAAAACATAGACAGTAAGAAGAGTCAGTCTTCGTGTACTTGAGGCTGCAATGTGCCTTTTGTATTCAATTCCGATGCAATTTCTCTGTTTCGTCGTCAATAAGAAGGTCAGAGGGATACAGTAAACCTGAAGAGAAGCATCGGAATCCGTAACTAGTGTCACAGGAATGGTTCAAAACATAGACAGGAAGAAGAGCCAGTCTTCTTGTACTTGAGTCGGCATTGTGCCTTTTGTATTTATTTTCGATGCAATATCTGTGTTTCATCGTCAAAACGACGGTGAGAGGGATACAGTGAACCTGAAGCGAAGCATCGGAATCTATAACTAGTGTCACGGGCATGGTTCAAAACATTGACAATTAGAAGAGCCAGTCTTCTTGTACTAGAGTCGGCATTGCGCCTTTTGTATTTAATGCCGATGAAATTTTTGTGTTTGATCGTCAATGAGACGGCCAGAGGGATACAGTAAACCTGAAGTGAAGCATCGGAACCTATAACTAGTGTCACACGAATCGTTCAAAACATAGACAGTAAGAAGTGTCAGTCATCTTGTAGGTCGGCAAAATGCCTTTTGTGTCTGATTCGGATGCAATTTCTGTGTTTCATCGTCAATAAGACAGTCAGCTGGATACAGTGAACCTGAAGTGAAGCATCGGAATCTATAACTAGTGTCACAGGAATGGTTCAAAACATAGACACTAAGCAGAGTCAGTTTTCTTGTGCTTAAGTCGGCATTGTGTCTTATGTATTTAATTCCGATGCAATTTCTGTGTTTCATCGTCAATAAGAAGGTCAGAGGGATAATGTAAACCTGAATTGAAGCATCGGATTCTATAACTAGTGTCACAGGAATCGTTCAAAACATAGACTGTAAGAAGAGTCAGTTTTCTTGTACTTAAGTCGGAATTGTGCCTTTTCTATTTAATTCCGATGCAATTTCTGTGTTTCGGCGTCAATATGAAGGTCCAAGGGATACAGTAAACCTGAAGAGAAGCATCGGAATCTATAACTAGTGTCACAGGAATGGTTCAAAACATAGACAGGAAAAAGAGACAGTTTTCTTGTACTTATGTCGGCGTTGTGCATTTTCTATTTAATTCCGATGCAATTTCTGTGTTTGTCGTCAATAAGAAGGTCCAAGGAACACAGTAAACCTGAAGTGAAGCATCCGAATCTAAAACCGGGCTCACAGGAAAGGTTCAAAACATAGACAGTAAGAAGAGCCAGACTTCTTGTACTTGTGTCGGCATTGTGATTTTTGTATTTAATTCCGATGCAATCTCTGGGTTTCATGATCAATAAGACAGTCACAGGGATACAGTAAAACTGAAGTGAAGCATCGGAATCTATAACTAGTGTCACAGGAATGGTTCAAAACATAGATAGTAAGAAGAGTCAGTCTTCTTGTACTTAGGTCGGCATTGTGCCTTTTGTATTTAATTCCGCTGCAATATCTGTGATTCATCGTCAATAAGAAGGTCAGCTGGATACAGTAACCCTGAAGTGAAGCATCGGAATCTATAACTAGTGTCATAGGAATGGTTCAAAACATAGACAGTAAGAAGAGCCAGTCTTCTTGTACTTGAGTCGGCATTGTGCCTTTTGTATTTAATTCCGATGCAATTTCTGTTTTTCATCGTCAATAACAAGGTCAGAGGGATACAGTAAACCTGAAGTGAAGAATCACAATCTGTAGATAGTGTCACAGGAATGGATCAAAACATAGACAGTTAGAAGAGTCATATTTCTTGTACTTAAGTCGGCCTCGTGCCTTTTGTATTTAATTCCGATGCAATTTCTGTGTTTCATCGTCAATAAGGTGGTCAGAGGGATACAGTAACCCTAAAGTGAAGCATCGGAATCTATAACTACTGTTACAGGAATGGTTCAAACATAGACAGTAAGAAGAGTCAGTTCTCTTCTACTTAAGTCCGCATTGTGCCTTTTGTATTTAATTCCCATGCAATTTCTGTGTTTCGTCGTGAATAAGAAGGTCCAAGGTATACAGTAAACCTGAAGTAAAGCATCAGAATCTAAAACGGGTCTCACAGGAAAGGTTCAAAACATAGACAGTAAGAAGAGCCAGTCTTCTTGTACTTGAGTCTTCATTGTGCCTTTTGTATTTAATTCAGATGCAATCTCTGTGTTTCATCGTCAATAAGAAGGTCAGAGGGATACAGTAAACCTGAAGTGATGCATCGGAATCTATAACTAGTGTCACAGGAATGGTTCAAAGCATAGATAGTAAGACGAGTCTGTTTTCTTGTACTTAAGTCGCCATTGTGCCTTTTCTATTTAATTCCGATGCAATTTCTGTAAATCGTCGTCAATAAGAAGGTCCAAGGAATACAGTAAACCTGAAGTGATGCATCGGAATCTAAAACCGGTCTCACAGAAAATGTTCAAAACATAGACAGTAAGAAGACCCGGTCTTCTTGTACTTGAGTCGGCATTGGGCCTTTTGTATATAATTCCGATGCAATTTCTGTGTTTCATCGCCAATAAGGTCAGCTGGATACGGTAAACCTGAAGTGAAGCATCGGAATCCATAACTAGAGTCACAGGAATGGTTCAAAACATAGACAGTAAGAAGAGTCAGTCTTCTTGTACTTGAGTCGGCATTGTGCCTTTTGTTTATACTTCCGATGCAATTTCTGTGTTTCATCGCCAATAAGAAGGTCAGAGGGATACTGTAAACCTGAAGTGAAGCATCGGAATCTGTAACTAGTGTCACAGGAATGGTTCAAATCATAGACAGGAAGAAGAGTCAGTCTTCCTGAACTAGAGTCGGCATTGTGCCTTTTGTATTTAATTCCGATGAAATTTTTGTGTTTGACAGTCTATGAGAAGGTCAGAGGGATACAGTAAACCTGAAGTGAAGCATCGGAATCTATAACTAGTGTCACAGGAATGGTTGAAAACATAGATATTAAGAAGAGACTTTTTCTTGTACTTATGTCGGCATTGTGCCTTTTCTATTTAATTCCGATTCATTTTCTGTGTTTCATCGTCAATAAGAAGGTCAGAAGGATACAGTAAACCTGAAGTGATGGATCGGAATCTATAACTAGTGTCACAGGAATGGTTCAAAGCATAGATATTAAGAAGAGTCTGTTTTCTAGTACTGCTGTCGGCATTGCGCCTCTTCTATTTAATTCCGATGCAATTTCTGTGTTTCGCCGTCAATAAGAAGGCCCAAGGGATACAGTAAACATGAAGTGAAGCATCGGAATCTAAAACCGGTCTCACAGGAAAGGTTGAAAGCATAGACAGTAAGAAGAGCCAGTATTCCTGTATTTGGGTCGGCATTGTGCCCTTTGTATTTAATTCCGATGTAATTTCTCTGTTTCATCAGCAATACGACGGTCAGAGGGATACAGTAAGCCTGAAGTGAAGCATCTATATCTATAAAAAGTGTCACAGGAATGGTTCAAAACATAGACAGTAAGAAGAGTCAGTCTTCGTGTACTTGAGGCTGCATTGTGCCTTTTGTATTCTATTCCGATGCAATTTCTCTGTTTCGTCGTCAATAAGAAGGTCAGACGGATACAGTAAACCTGAAGAGAAGCATCGGAATCCGTAACTAGTGTCACAGGAATGGTTCAAAACATAGACAGGAAGAAGAGCCAGTCTTCTTGTACTTGAGTCGGCATTGTGCCTTTTGTATTTATTTTCGATGCAATATCTGCGTTTCATCGTCAAAACGACGGTGAGAGGGATACAGTGAACCTGAAGCGAAGCATCGGAATCTATAACTAGTGTCATGGGCATGGTTCAAAACATTGACAATAAGAAGAGCCAGTCTTCTTGTACTAGAGTCGGCATTGTGCCTTTTGTATTTAATTCCGATCAATTTTCTGTGTTTGATCGTCAATAAGAAGGTCAGAGGGATACAGTGAACCTGAAGTGAAGCATCGGAACCTATAACTAGTGTCACACGAATCGTTCAAAACATAGACAGTAAGAAGTGTCAGTCATCTTGTAGGTCGGCAATATGCCTTTTTTATTTGATTCCGATGCAATTTCTGTGTTTCATCGTCAATAAGACAGTCAGCTGGATACAGTAAACCTGAAGTGAAGCATCGGAATCTATAACTAGTGTCACAGGAATGGTTCAAAACATGGACACTAAGCAGAGTCAGTTTTCTTGTGCTTAAGTCGGCATTGTGTCTTATGTATTTAATTCCGATGCAAATTCTGTGTTTCATCGTCAATAAGAAGGTCAGAGGGATACAGTAAACCTGAATTGAAGCATCGGATTCTATAACTAGTGTCACAGGAATCGTTCAAAACATAGACCGGAAAAAGAGACAGTTCTCTTGTACTTATGTCGGCGTTGTGCATTTTCTATTTAATTCCGATGCAATTTCTGTGTTCGTCGTCAATAAGAAGGTCCAAGGAACACAGTAAACCTGAAGTGAAGCATCCGAATCTAAAACCGGGCTCACAGGAAAGGTTCAAAACATAGACAGTAAGAAGTGCCAGACTTCTTGTACTTGAGTCGGCATTGTGATTTTTGTATTTAATTCCGATGCAATCTCTGGGTTTCATGATCAATAAGACAGTCACAGGGATACAGTAAAACTGAAGTGAAGCATCGGATTCTATAACTAGTGTCACAGGAATCGTTCAAAACATAGACTGTAAGAAGAGTCAGTTTTCTTGTACTTAAGTCGGAATTGTGCCTTTTCTATTTAATTCCGATGCAATTTCTGTGTTTCGGCGTCAATATGAAGGTCCAAGGGATACAGTAAACCTGAAGAGAAGCATCGGAATCTATAACTAGTGTCACAGGAATGGTTCAAAACATAGACAGGAAAAAGAGACAGTTTTCTTGTACTTATGTCGGCGTTGTGCATTTTCTATTTAATTCCGATGCAATTTCTGTGTTTGTCGTCAATAAGAAGGTCCAAGGAACACAGTAAACCTGAAGTGAAGCATCCGAATCTAAAACCGGGCTCACAGGAAAGGTTCAAAACATAGACAGTAAGAAGAGCCAGACTTCTTGTACTTGTGTCGGCATTGTGATTTTTGTATTTAATTCCGATGCAATCTCTGGGTTTCATGATCAATAAGACAGTCACAGGGATACAGTAAAACTGAAGTGAAGCATCGGAATCTATAACTAGTGTCACAGGAATGGTTCAAAACATAGACAGTAAGAAGAGCCAGTCTTCTTGTACTTGAGTCGGCATTGTGCCTTTTGTATTTAATTCCGATGCAATTTCTGTTTTTCATCGTCAATAACAAGGTCAGAGGGATACAGTAAACCTGAAGTGAAGAATCACAATCTGTAGATAGTGTCACAGGAATGGATCAAAACATAGACAGTTAGAAGAGTCATATTTCTTGTACTTAAGTCGGCCTCGTGCCTTTTGTATTTAATTCCGATGCAATTTCTGTGTTTCATCGTCAATAAGGTGGTCAGAGGGATACAGTAACCCTAAAGTGAAGCATCGGAATCTATAACTACTGTTACAGGAATGGTTCAAACATAGACAGTAAGAAGAGTCAGTTCTCTTCTACTTAAGTCCGCATTGTGCCTTTTGTATTTAATTCCCATGCAATTTCTGTGTTTCGTCGTGAATAAGAAGGTCCAAGGTATACAGTAAACCTGAAGTAAAGCATCAGAATCTAAAACGGGTCTCACAGGAAAGGTTCAAAACATAGACAGTAAGAAGTGCCAGACTTCTTGTACTTGAGTCGGCATTGTGATTTTTGTATTTAATTCCGATGCAATCTCTGGGTTTCATGATCAATAAGACAGTCACAGGGATACAGTAAAACTGAAGTGAAGCATCGGAATCTATAACTAGTGTCACAGGAATGGTTCAAAACATAGACAGTAAGAAGAGTCAGTCTTCTTGTACTTGAGTCGGCATTGTGCCATTTGCATTTAATTCCGGTGCAATTCCTGTGTTTCATCGTCAATAACGATGTCAGAGGGATACAGTAAACCTGAAGTGAAGCATCAGAATCCATAACTACTGTCACAGGATTGGTTCAAACATAGACAGTAAGAAGAGTAAGTTTTCTTTTACTTAAGTCCGGATTGTGCCTTTTGTATTTAATTCCCATGTAATTTCTGTGTTTCATCGTCAATACGAAGGTCAGAGGGATACAGTAAACCTGAAGTGATGCATCGGAATCTATAAGTAGTGTCACAGGAATGGTTCAAAGCATAGATAGTAAGACGAGTCTGTTTTCTTGTACTTAAGTCGGGATTGAGCCTTTTCTATTTAATTCCGATGCAATTTCTGTAATTCGTCATCAATAAGAAGGTCCAAGGGATACAGTAAACCAGAAGTGATGCATCGGAATCTAAAACCGGTCTCACAGAAAATGTTCAAAACATAGACAGTAAGAAGACACGGTCTTCTTGTACTTGAGTCGGCAATGGGCCTTTTGTATATAATTCCGATGCAATTTCTGTGTTTCATCGCCAATAAGGTCAGCTGGATACGGTAAACCTGAAGTGAAGCATCGGAATCTGTAACTAGTGTCACAGGAATGGTTCAAATCATAGACAGGAAGAAGAGTCAGTTGTCTTGTACTTAAGTCGGCATTTTGCCTTTTGTATTTAATTCCGATGCAATTTTTGTGTTTCGACGTCAATAAGAAGGTCCAAGGGATACAGTAAACCTGAAGTGAAGCATCGGAATCTATAACTAGAGTCACAGGAATGGTTCAAAACATAGACAGTAAGAAGAGTGAGTCTTCTTGTACTTGAGTCGGCAATGTGCCTCTTGTATTTAATTCCGATGCAATTTCTGTGTATCATCGTCAATAAGACGGTCAGGGGGATACAGTAAACCTGAAGTGAAGCATCGGAATCAATAACTAGTGTCACAGGAATGGTTCAAACATAGACAGTAGGAACAGTCAGTCTTCTTGTACTTGAGTCGGCGTTGTGCCTTTTGTATTTAATTCCGATTCTATTTCTGTGTTTCGTCGTCAATAAGATGGTAAGAGGGATACAGTAAAACTGAAGTGAAGCATCGGAATCTGTAACTAGTGTCACAGGAATGGTTCAAATCATAGACAGGAAGAAGAGTCAGTTGTCTTGTACTTAAGTCGGCATTTTGCGTTTTGTATTTAATTCCGATGCAATTTCTGTGATTCGTCGTTAATAAGAAGGTCCAAGGCATACAGTAAAACTGAAGTGAAGCATCGGAATCTAAAACCGGTCTCACAGGAAAGATTCAAAGCATAGAAAGTGAGAAGAGACGGACTTCTTGTACTTGAGTCGGCATTGTGCCTCTTGTATTTAATTCCGATGCAATTTCTGTGTTTCATCGTCAATAATAAGGTCAGCTGGATACAGCATACCTGAAGTGAAGCATCGGAATCTATAACTAGTGTCACAGGAAAGGTTCTAAACATAGACAGTAAGAAGAGTCTGACTTCTTGTACTTGAGTCGGCATTGAGCCATTTGTATTTAATTCCGGTGCAATATCTGTGTTTCATCGCCAATAAGAAGGTCAGAGGGATACAGTAAACCTGATGTGAAGCATCGGAATCTATTACTAGTGTCACAGGAATGGTTCATAACATAGACAGGAAGAAGAGTCAGTTTTCTTGTACTGAAGTCGGCATTCTGCCTTTTGTATGCAATTTCTGTGTTTCATCGTCAATAAGAAGGTCAGGGGGATACAGTAAAACTGAAGTGAAGCATCGGAAACTATAGCTAGTGTCACAGGAATGGTTGAAAACATAGAGAGTAAGAAGAGTCAGTCTTCTTGTACTAAAGTCGGCATTGCGCATTTTGTATTTAATTAAGTTGCAATTTCTGTGTTTCATCGTCAATAAGAAGGTCAGAGGGATACAGTAAACCTGAAGTGAAGCATCGGAATCTATAACTAGTGTCACAGGAATGGTTCAAACCGTAGACAGTAAGAAGAGTCAGTCTTCTTGTACTCACGTCGGCATTGTGCCTTTTGTATATAGTTCCGTTTCAATTTCTGTGTTTCATCGTCTATAAGAAGGTCAGAGGGATGTAGTAAACCTGAAGTGAAGCATCGGAATCTATAACTAGTGTCACAGGAATGGTTAAAAACATAGACAGTAAGACGAGTCTGTCTTCTTGTACTTAAGTCGGCATTGTGCCTTTTGTATTTAATTCCGATGCAATATCTGTGTTTCATCGTCAACAAGAAGGTCAGAGGGATACTGTAAACGTAATGTGAAGCATCGGAATCTATAACTAGAGTCACAGGAATGGTTCAAATCTTAGACAGTAAGAAGAGTCAGATTTCTTGTACTTAAGTCGGCATTGTGCCTTCTGTATATAATTCCGAAGCAATATCTGTGTTTCATCGTCAATAAGAATCTCACAGGGATACAGTAAACAAGAAGTGAAGCATCGGAATCTACAACTAGTGTCCCAGGAATGGTTCAAAACATAAACAGTAAGAAGGGTCAGTTTTCTTGGACTTAAGTCGGCATAGTGCTTTTTGTATTTAATTCCGATGCAATTTCTGTGTTTCATCGTCAATAAGAATGTCAGAGGGATACTGTAAACCTGAAGTGAAGCATCGGAATCTATAACTAGTGTCACAGGAATGGTTCAAACATAGACACTAAGAAGAGTCAGTTTTCTTGTACTTAAGTCGGCATTGTGCCTTTTCTATTTAATTGCGATGCAATTTCTGTGTTTGATCGCCAATGAGAAGGTCAGAGGGATACAGTAAACCTTAAGTGAAGCATCGAAATCTATAACTAGTGTCACAGGAATGGTTCAAAACATAGACAGTAAGAAGACTCAGTCTTCTTGTACTTAAGTCGGCATTGTGCCATTTGTATTTAATTAAGATGCAATTTCTGTCTTTCATCGTCAATAAGGAGGTCAGAGGGATACAGTATACCTGAAGTGAAGCATCGGAATCTAAAACTAGTGTCACAGGAATGGTTCAAAACATAGACAGTAGGAAGAGTCAGTCTTCCTCTACTTAAGTCGGCTTTGCCCCTTTTGTACTTAAATCCGATGCAATTTCTGTGTCTCATCGTCAATAAGAAGGTCAGAGGGATGCAGTACAACTGAAGTGAAGCATCGGAATCTATAACTTGTGTCACAGGAAAGGTTCAAAACGTAGACAGTAAGAAGAGTCAGTCGTCTTGTACTTAGGTCGGCATTGTGCCTTTTGTATTTAATTCCGATGCCATTTCTGTGTTTCATCGTCAATCAGAAGGTCAGCTGGATACAGTAAACCTGAAGTGAAGCATCGGAATCTATAACTAGTTTCATAGGAATGGTTCAAAACATAGACAGTAAGAAGCGCCAGTCTTCTTGTACTTGAGTCGGCATTGTGCCTTTTGTATTTAATTCCGATCACTTTTCTATGTTTGGTCGTCCATAAGAAGGTCAGCTGGATACAGTAATCCTGAAGTGAAGCATCGGAATCTATAACTAGTGTCACAGGAATGGTTAAAAACATAGACAGTAAGAGGAGCCAGACTTCTTGTACTTGAATCGGCATTGTGCCTTTTGTATTTAATTCCGATGCAATTTCTGTGTTTCATCGTCAATAACAAGGTCAGAGGGATACAATAAACCTGAAGTGAAAAATCGCAATCTGTAGATAGTGTCACAGGAATGGAATAAAGCATAGACAGTAAGAAGGGTCAGATTTCTTGTACTTAAGTCGGCATTGTGCCTTTTGTATTTAATTCCGATGCAATTTCTGTGTTTCATCGTCAATAAGGAGGTCAGAGGGATACAGTAAACCAGAAGTGAAGCATCGGAATCTATAACTACTGTCACAGGAATGGTTCAAACATAGACAGTAAGAAGAGTCAGTTTTCTTTTACTTAAGTAAGATTTGTGCCTTTTGTATTAAATTCCCATGCAATTTCTGTGTTTCGTCTTCAATAAGAAGGTCCAAGGTACACTGTAAACCTGAAGTGAAACATCGGAATCTAAAACCGGTATCACAAGAAAGGTTCAAGACATAGACAGTAAGAAGAGCCAGTCTTCTTGTACTTGTGTCGGCATTGTGCCTTTTGTATTTAATTCAGATGCAATTTCTGTGTTTCATCGTCAGTAAGAAGGTCAGAGGGATACAGTAAACCTGAAGTGATGCATCGGAATCTATAACTAGTGTCACAGGAATGGACAAACATAGACAGTAAGAAGAGTCAGTTTTCTTGTACTTAAGTCGCAATGTGCCTTTTGTATTTAATTCCGATGCAATTTCTATGATTCATCGTCAATAAGGATGTCAGAGGGCTACAGTAAACCTGAAGTGATGCATCGGAATCTATAACTAGCGTCACGGGAATGTTTCAAACATAGACAGTAAGAAGAGTCAGTTTTCTTGTACCTAAGTCGGCATTGTGCCTTTTGTATTTAATTCCGATGCAATTTCTGTGTTTCATCGTCAATAGGAAGGTCAGAGGGATGCAGTAAACCTGAAGTGATGCATCGGAATCTATAACTAGTGTCACAGGAATGGGTCAAACCAAAGATATTGAGAAGAGTCAGTTTTCTTGTACTGCAGTCGGCATTGTGCCTTTTCTATTTAATTCCGATGCAATTTCTGTGTTTCGTCGTTAGTAAGAAGGTCCAAGGGATACAGTAAACCTGAACCGAAGCATCGGAATCTACAACCGGTCTCACAGGATAGGTTCAAAACATAGACAGTAAAAAGAGCCAGTCTTCTTGTACTTGGGTCGGCATTGTGCCTTTTGTATTTAGGTCCGACGCAATTTCTGTGTTTCATCATCAATACTACGGTCAGAGAGATACAGTAAACTTGAAGTGAAGCATCGAAATCTATAACTAGTGTCACAGGAATGGTTCAAAACATAGACGGTAAGAAGAGACAGACTTCTTGTACTTGAGTCAGCATTGTGATTTTTGTATTTAATTCCCATGAACTTTTTGTGTTTCATCGTCAATAAGAAGGTCAGAGGGATACAGTAAACCTGAAGTGAAGCATCGGAATCTATAACTAGTGTCACGGGATTGGTTCAAATCATTGACAGTAAGAAGAGCCAGTTTTCTTGTACTAGAGTCGGCATAGTGCCTTTTGTATTTCATTCCGATGAAATTTTTGTGTTTGATCGTCAATGAGTAGGTTAGAGGGTTACTGTAAACCTGAAGTGAAGCATCAGAATCTATAACTAGTGTCACAGGAATGGTTCAAAACATAGACAGTATTAAGATTCAGTCTTCTTGTACTTAAGTCGAAATTGTGACGTTTGTATTTAATTCCGATGCAATTTCTGTGTTTCATCGTCAATAAGCAGGTCAGCTGGATACAGTAACCAGACGTGAAGCATCGGAATCTATAACTAGTGTCACAGGAATGGTTCAAACATAGACAGGAAAAAGAGACAGTTTTCTAGTACTTAAATCGGCGATGTGCATTTTCTATTTAATTCCGATGCAATTTCTGTGTTCGTCGTCACTAAGAAGGTCCAAGGAATACAGTAAACCTGAAGAGAAGCATCGGAATCTAAAACCGGGCTCACAGGAAAGGTTCAAAACATAGACAGTAAGGAGAAACAGACTTCTTGTACTTGAGTCGGCATTGTGATTTTTGTATTTAATCCCGATGCAGTTTCTGTGTTTCATCGTCAATAAGGTCAGAGGGATACAGTAAACCTGAAGTGAAGCATCGCAATCTATAACTACTGTCACAGGAATGGTTCAAACATAGACAGTAAGAAGGGTCAGTTTTCTTTCATTTAAGTCCGCATTGTGCCTTTTGTATTAAATTCCCATGCAATTTCTGTATTTCGTCGTCAATAAGAAGGTCCAAGGGATACAGTAAACCTGAAGTCAAGCATCGGAATCTAAAACTGGTCAGACTGGAAAGGTTCAAAAAATAGACAGTAAGAAGAGACAGTCTACTTGTACTTTAGTCGGCATTGTGCCTTTTGCATTTAATTCCCATTCATTTTCTGTGTTTCATCGTCAATAAGAAGGTCAGAGGGATACAGTAAACCTGAGGTGATGCATCGGAATCTATAACTAGTGTCACAGGAATAATTCAAAGCATAAATAGTAAGAAGAGTCAGTTTTCTTGTACTTAAGTCGGCATTGTGCTTTTTCTATTTAATTATGATGCAATTTCTGTAATTCGTCGTCAATAAGAAGATCCAAGGGATACAGTAAACCTGAATTGAAGCATCGGATTCTAAAACCGGTGTCACAGGAAAGGTTCAAAACATAGACAGTAAGAAGACCCGGTCTTCTTGTACTTGAGACGGCATTGGGTCTTTTGTATATAATTCCGAGTCAATTTCTGTGTTTCATCGTCAATAAGGTCAGCTGGATACGGTAAACCTGAAGTGAAGCATCGGAATCTATAACTAGTGTCACAGGAATGGTTCAAATCATAGACAGGAAGAAGAGTCAGTAGTCTTGTACTTAAGTCGGCATTTTTCCTTTTGTATTTAATTCCGATGCAATTTCTGTGTTTCATCGTCAATAAGAAGGTCAGAGGGATACAGAAAACCTAATGTGAAGCATCGGAGTCTATAACTAGTGTCACAGGAATGGTTCAAATCTTAGACAGTAAGAAGAGTCAATTTTCTTGTACTTCAGTCTGCATTGTGCCTTCTGTATATAATTCCGAAGCAATTTCTGTGTTTCATCGTCAATAAGAAGGTCACAGGGATACAGAAAACCTTAAGTGAAGCATCGGAATCTACAACTAGTGCCCCAGGAATGGTTCAAAACATAAACAGTAAGAAGAGTCAGTTTTCTTGGACTTAAGTCGGCATAGTGCTCTTTGTATTTAAGTCCGATGCAATTTCTGTGTTTCATCATCAATAAGAATGTCAGAGGGATACTGTAAACCTGAAGTAAAGCATCGGAATCTATAACTAGTGTCACAGGAATGGTTCAAACATAGACACTAAGAAGAGTCAGTTTTCTTGTACTTAAGTCGGCATTGTGCTTTTTCTATTTAATTCCGATGCAATTTCTGTGTTTGATCGTCAATGAGAAGGTCAGAGGGATACAGTAAACCTGAAGTGAAGCATCGGAATCTATAACTAGTGTCTCAGGAATGATTCAAATCATAGACAGTAAGAAGAGTCAGTCTTCTTGGACTTGAGTCGGCATTGTGGCTTTTGTATTTAATTCCGATGCAATTTCAGTGTTTCATCGTCAATAAGAAAGTCAGAGGGATACAGTAAACCTGAAGTGAAGCATCGGATTCTATAACTAGTGTCGCAGGAATGGTTCAAAACATAGACAGTAGGAAGAGTCTGTCTTCTTGTACTTAAGTCGGCATTGTGCCTTTTGTATTTAATTCCTATGCAATTTCTGTGTTTCGGCGCCAATTAGAAGGTCCAAGGGATACAGTAAACCTGAAGTGAAGCATCGGAATCGAAAACCCGTCACACAGGAATAGGTTCAAAACATAGACAGTAAGAAGAGTCAGTCTTCTTGTACTTAAGTCGGCATTGTGCCATTTGTATTTAATTAAGATGCAATTTCTGTCTTTCATCGTCAATAAGGTGGTCAGAGGGATACAGTATACCTGAAGTGAAGCATCGGAATCTAAAACTAGTGTCACAGGAATGGTTCAAAACATAGACAGTAGGAAGAGTCAGTCTTCCTCTACTTAAGTCGGCTTTGCCCCTTTTGTACTCAAATCCGATGCAATTTCTGTGTCTCATCGTCAATAAGAAGGTCAGAGGGATACAGTAAAACTGAAGTGAAGCATCGGAATCTATAACTTGTGTCACAGGAATGGTTCAAAACGTAGACAGTAAGAAGAGTCAGTCTTCTTGTACTTAGGTCGGCATTGTGCCTTTTGTATTTAATTCCGATGCCATTTCTGTGTTTCATCGTCAAACAGAAGGTCAGCTGGATACAGTAAACCTGAAGTGAAGCATCGGACTCTATAACTAGTGTCATAGGAATGGTCAAAACATAGACAGTAAGAAGCGCCAGACTTCTTGTACTTGAATCGGCATTGTGCCTTTTGTATTTAATTCGGATGCAATTTCTGTGTTTCATCGTCAATAACAAGGTCAGAGGGATACAATAAACCTGAAGTGAAGAATCGCAATCTGTAGATAGTGTCACAGGAATGGAATAAAGCATAGACAGTAAGAAGAGTCAGATTTCTAGTACTTAAGTCGGCATTGTGAATTTTATATTTAATTCCGTTGAAATTTCTGTGTTTCATCGTCAATAAGGAGGTCAGAGGGATGCAGTAAACCTGAAGTGAAGCATCGGAATCTATTACTACTGTCACAGGAATGGTTCAAACATAGACAGTAAGAAGAGTCAGTTTTCTTTTACTTAAGTAAGATTTGTGTCTTTTGTATTAAATTCCCATGCAATTTCTGTGTTTTGTCTTCAATAAGAAGGTCCAAGGTATACTGTAAACCTGAAGTGAAACATCGGAATCTAAAACCGGTCTCACAAGAAAGGTTCAAGACATAGACAGTAAGAAGACCCAGTCTTCTTGTACTTGTGTCGGCATTGTGCCTTTTGTATTTAATTCAGATCCAATTTCTGTGTTTCATCGTCAGTAAAAGGTCAGAGGGATACAGTAAACCTGAAGTGATGCATCGGAATCTATAACTAGACTCACAGGAATGGTACAAAACATAGACAGTAAGAAGAGTCAGTTTTCTTGTATTTAAGTCGCAATGTGCCTTTTGTATTTAATTCCGATGCAATTTCTGTGATTCATCGTCAATAAGCATGTCAGAGGGCTACAGTAAACCTGAACTGAAGCATCGGAATCTATAACTAGTGTCACGGGAATGTTTCAAACATAGACAGTAAGAAGAGTCAGTTTTCTTGTACCTAAGTCGGCATTGTGCCTTTTCTATTTAATTCCGATGCGATTTCTGTGTTTCGTCGTTAGTAAGAAGGTCCAAGGGATACAGTAAACCTGAACCGAAGCATCGGAATCTACAACCGGTCTCACAGAAAAGGTTCAAAACATAGACAGTAAGAAGAGCCAGTCTTCTTGTACTTGAGTCGGCATTGTGATTTTTGTATTTAATTCCCATGAATTTTTTGTGTTTCATCGTCAATAAGAAGGTCAGAGGGTACCAGTAAACCTGAAGTGAAGCATCGGAATCTAAAACCGGTCTCACAGGAAAGGTTGAAAGCATAGACAGTCAGAAGAGCCAGTCTTCCTGTATTTGGGTCGGCATTGTGCCCTTTGTATTTAATTCCGATGTAATTTCTCTGTTTCATCAACAATACGACGGTCAGAGGGATACAGTAAGCCTGAAGTGAAGCATCGATATCTATAAAAAGTGTCACAGGAATGGTTCAAAACATAGACAGTAAGAAGAGTCAGTCTTCGTGTACTTGAGGCTGCATTGTGCCTTTTGTATTCAATTCCGATGCAATTTCTCTGTTTCGTCGTCAATAAGAAGGTCAGAGGGATACAGTAAACCTGAAGAGAAGCATCGGAATCCGCAACTAGTGTCACAGTAATGGTTCAAAACATAGACAGGAAGAAGAGCCAGTCTTCTTGTACTTGAGTCGGCATTGTGCCTTTTGTATTTATTTTCGATGCAATATCTGTGTTTCATCGTCAAAACGACGGTGAGAGGGATACAGTGAACCTGAAGCGAAGCATCGGAATCTATAACTAGTGTCACGGGCATGGTTCAAAACATTGACAATTAGAAGAGCCAGTCTTCTTGTACTAGAGTCGGCATTGTGCCTTTTGTATTTAATGCCCATGAAATTTTTGTGTTTGATCGTCAATGAGACGGTCAGAGGGATACAGTAAACCTGAATTGAAGCATCGGATTCTATAACTAGTGTCACAGGAATCGTTCAAAACATAGACTGTAAGAAGAGTCAGTTTTCTTGTACATAAGTCGGAATTGTGCCTTTTCTATTTAATTGCGATGTAATTTCTGTGTTTCGGCGTCAATATGAAGGTCCAAGGGATACAGTAAACCTCAAGAGAAGCATCGGAATCTATAACTAGTGTCACAGTAATGGTTCAAAACATAGACAGGAAAAAGAGACAGTTTTCTTGTACTTATGTCGGCGTTGTGCATTTTCTATTACATTCCGATGCAATTTCTGTGTTCGTCGTCAATAAGAAGGTCCAAGGAACACAGTAAACCTGAAGTGAAGCATCCGAATCTAAAACCGGGCTCACAGGAAAGGTTCAAAACATAGACAGTAAGAAGAGCCAGACTTCTTGTACTTGAGTCGGCATTGTGATTTTTGTATTTAATTCCGATGCAATCTCTGGGTTTCATGATCAATAAGACAGTCACAGGGATACAGTAAAACTGAAGTGAAGCATCGGAATCTATTACTAGTGTCACAGGAATGGTTCAAAACATAGACAGTAAGAAGAGTCAGTCTTCTTGTACTTAATTCGGCATTGTCCCTATTGTATTTAATTCCGATGCAATTTCTGGGTCTCATCGTCAATAAGATGGTCAGAGGGATACAGAAAAACTGAAGTGAAGCATCGGAATCTATAACTTGTGTCACAGGAATGGTTCAAAACATAGACAGTAAGAAGAGTCAGTCTTCTCGTACTTAGGTCGGCATTGTGCCTTTTGATTTTAATTCCGTTGCAATTTCTGTGTTTCATCGTCAATAAGAAGGTCAGCTGGATACAATAACCCTGAAGTGAAGCATCGGAATCAATAACTAGTGTCATAGGAATGGTTCAAAACATAGACAGTAAGAAGAGCCAGTCTTCTTGTACTTGAGTCGGCATTGTGCCTTTGGTATTTAATCCCGATGCAATTTCTGTTTTTCATCGTCAATAACAAGGTCAGAGGGATACAGTAAACCTGAAGTGAAGAATCACAATCTGTAGATAGTGTCACAGGAATGGATCAAATCATAGACAGTAAGAAGAGTCAGATTCCTTGTACTTAAGTCGGCCTTGTGCCTTTTGTATTCAATTCCGATGCAATTTCTGTGTTTCATCGTCAATAAGGTGGTCAGAGGGATACAGTAACCCTAAAGTGAAGCATCGGAATCTATAACTACTGTTACAGGATTGGTTCAAACATAGACAGTAAGAAGAGTCAGTTGTCCTCTACTTAAGTCCGCATTGTGCCTTTTGTATTTAATTCCCATGCAATTAATGTGTTTCGACGTCAATAAGAAGGTCCAAGGTATACAGTAAACCTGAAGTAAAGCATCAGAATCTAAAACCGGTCTCACAGAAAAGGTTCAAAACATAGACAGTAAGAAGAGCCAGTCTTCTTGTACTTGAGTCTTCATTGTGCCTTTTGTATTTAATCCAGTTGCAATCTCTGTTTTTCATCGTCAATAAGAAGGTCAGAGGGATACAGTAAACCTGAAGTGAAGCATCGGAATCTATAACTAGTGTCACAGGAATATTACAAAACATAGACAGTAAGAAGAGTCAGTTTTCTTGTACTTAAGTCGGCATTGTGCCATTTGCATTTAATTCCGGTGCAATTCCTGTGTTTCATCGTCAATATCGATGTCAGAGGGATACAGTAAACCTGAAGTGAAGCATCAGAATCCATAACTACTGTCACAGGATTGGTTCAAACATGGACAGTAAGAAGAGTCAGTTTTCCTTTACTTAAGTACGGATTGTGCCATTTGTATTTAATTCCCATGTAATTTTTGTGTTTCATCGTCAATAAGAAGGTCAGAGGGATACAGTAAACCTGAAGTGATGCATCGGAATCTATAACTAGTGTCACAGGAATGGTTCATAACTTAGACAGGAAGAAGAGTCAGTTTTCTTGTACTTAAGTCGGCATTCTGCCTTTTCTATTTAATTCCGATGCAATTTCTGTGATTCGTCGTTAATAAGAAGGTCCAAGGCATACAGTAAACCTGAAGTGAAGCATCGGAATCTAAAACTGGTCTCACAGGAAAGATTCAAAACATAGAATGTAAGAAGAGCCAGACTTCTTGTACTTGTTTCGGCAATGTGCCTCTTGTATTTAATTCCGATGCAATTTCTGTGTATCATCGTCAATAAGACGGTCAGGGGGATACAGTAAACCTGAAGTGAAGCATCGGAATCAATAACTAGTGTCACAGGAATGGTTCAAACATAGACAGTAGGAACAGTCAGTCTTCTTGTACTTGAGTAGGCGTTGTGCCTTTTGTATTTAATTCCGATTCTATTTCTGTGTTTCGTCGTCAATAAGATGGTAAGAGGGATACAGTAAAACTGAAGTGAAGCATCGGAATCTATAACTAGTGTCACAGGAATGGTTCAAAACATAGACAGTAAGAAGAATCAGACTTCTTGTACCTAAGTCGGCATTGTGCCTTTTGTATTTAATTCGGATGCAATTTCTGTGTTTCATCGTCAATAAGGTGGTCAGAGGGATACAGTAACCCTAAAGTGAAGCATCGGAACCTATAACTACTGTTACAGGAATGGTTCAAACATAGACAGTAAGAAGAGTCAGTTTTCTTCTACTTATGTCCGCATTGTGCCTTTTGTATTCAATTCCCATGCAATTTCTGTGTTTCGTCGTCAATAAGAAGGTCCAAGGTATACAGCAAACCTGAAGTAAAGCATCAGAATCTAAAAACGGTCTCACAGGAAAGGTTCAAAATATAGACAGTAAGAAGAGCCAGTCTTCTTGTACTTGAGTCTTCATTGTGCCTTTTGTATTTAATTCAGATGCAATCTCTGTGTTTCATCGTCAATAAGAAGGTCAGAGGGATACAGTAAACCTGAAGTGAAGCATCGGAATCTATAACTAGTGTCACAGGAATATTACAAAACATAGACAGTAAGAAGAATCAGACTTCTTGTACCTAAGTCGCCATTGTGACTTTTGTATTTAATTCCGATGCAATTTCTGTGTTTCATCGTCAATAAGTAGGTCAGCTGGATACAGTAAACCTGAAGAGAAGCATCGGAATCCATAACTAGTGTCACAGGAATGGTTCAATACATAGACAGGAAGAAGAGCCAGTCTTCTTGTACTAGAGTCGGCATAGTGCCTTTTGTGTTTCATTCCGATGAAATTTTTGTGTTTGATCGTCAATGAGACGGTTAGAGGGATACAGTAAACCTTAAGTGAAGCATCGGAATCTATAACTAGACTCACAGGAATGGTTCCAAACATAGATATTAAGAAGAGTCTTTTTTCTTGTACTTAAGTCGGCATTGCGCCTTTTCTATTTAATTCCGATGCAATTTCTGTGTTTCGTCGTCAATAAGAGGGTCCAAGGGATACAGAAAAACTAAAGTGAAGCATCGGAATCTAAAACCGGTCTCACAGGAAAGGTTCAAAACATAGACAGTAAGAAGAGCCAGACTTCTAGTACCTGAGTCGGCATTGTGCCTTTTGTATTAAATTCCGATGCAATTTTTGTGTTTCCTCGTCAATAAGACGGTCAGAGGGATACAGTAAAACTGAAGTGAAGCATCGAAATCTATAACTAGTGTCACAGGAATGGATCACAACATAGACAGTAAGAAGAGACAGATTTCTTGTACTTAAGTCGGCATTGTGCCTTTTGTATATAATTCCGATGCAATTTCTGTGTTTCATCGTCAATAAGAAGGTTAGAGGGATACAGTAAACCTGAAGTGATGCATCGGAATCTAAAACCGGTCTCACAGAAAATGCTCAAATCATAGACAGTAAGAAGACCCGGTCTTCTTGTACTTGAGTCGGCATTGGGCCTTTTGTATATAATTCCGATGCAATTTCTGTGTTTCATCGCCAATAAGGTCAGCTGGATACGGTAAACCTGAAGTGAAGCATCGGAATCTGTAACTAGTGTCACAGGAATGGTTCAAATCATAGACAGGAAGAAGAGTCAGTTTTCTTGTGCTTAAGTCGGCATTGTGTCTTATGTATTTAATTCCGATGCAATTTCTGTGTTTCATCGTCAATAAGAAGGTCAGAGGGATACAGTAAACCTGAATTGAAGCATCGGATTCTATAACTAGTGTCACAGGAATCGTTCAAAACATAGACTGTAAGAAGAGTCAGTTTTCTTGTACTTAAGTCGGAATTGTGCCTTTTCTATTTAATTCCGATGCAATTTCTGTGTTTCGGCGTCTATATGAAGGTCCAAGGGATACAGTAAACCTGAAGTGAAGCATCGGAATCTAAAACCCGTCACACAGGAAAGGTTCAAAACATAGACAGTAAGAAGAGGAAGACTTCTTGTACGTGAGTCGGCATTGTGCCTTTCGTATTTAATTCCGATGCAATTTCTGTGTTTCTTTGTCAGTAAGAATGTCAGCTGGATACAGTAAATCTGAAGTGAATCATCGGAATCTATAACTAGTGTGACAGGAATGGTTCAAAACATAGACAGGAAAAAGAGACAGTTTTCTTGTACTTTTGTCGGCGTTGCGCATTTTCTATTTAATTCCGATGCAATTTCTGTGTTCGTCGTCAATAAGAGGGTCCAAGGGATACAGAAAAACTAAAGTGAAGCATCGGAATCTAAAACCGGTCTCACAGGAAAGGTTCAAAACATAGACAGTAAGAAGAGCCAGACTTCTAGTACCTGAGTCGGCATTGTGCCTTTTGTATTAAATTCCGATGCAATTTTTGTGTTTCCTCGTCAATAAGACGGTCAGAGGGATACAGTAAAACTGAAGTGAAGCATCGAAATCTATAACTAGTGTCACAGGAATGGATCACAACATAGACAGTAAGAAGAGACAGATTTCTTGTACTTAAGTCGGCATTGTGCCTTTTGTATATAATTCCGATGCAATTTCTGTGTTTCATCGTCAATAAGAAGGTCAGAGGTATACAGTAAACCTGAAGTGAAGCATCAGAATCCGTAACTACTGTCACAGGAATGGTTCAAACATAGACAGTAAGAAGAGTCAGTTTTCTTTTACTAAAGTCCGCATTGTGCCTTTGTATTTAATTCCCATGTAATTTCTGTGTTTCATCGTCAATAAGAAGGTCAGAGGGATACAGTAAACCTGAAGTGAAGCATCAGAATCCGTAACTACTGTCACAGGAATGGTTCAAACATAGACAGTAAGAAGAGTCAGTTTTCTTTTACTTAAGTCCGCATTGTGCCTTTGTATTTAATTCCCATGTAATTTCTGTGTTTCATCGTCAATAAGAAGGTTAGAGGGATACAGTAAACCTGAAGTGATGCATCGGAATCTAAAACCGGTCTCACAGAAAATGCTCAAATCATAGACAGTAAGAAGACCCGGTCTTCTTGTACTTGAGTCGGCATTGGGCCTTTTGTATATAATTCCGATGCAATTTCTGTGTTTCATCGCCAATAAGGTCAGCTGGATACGGTAAACCTGAAGTGAAGCATCGGAATCTGTAACTAGTGTCACAGGAATGGTTCAAATCATAGACAGGAAGAAGAGTCAGTTTTCTTGTGCTTAAGTCGGCATTGTGTCTTATGTATTTAATTCCGATGCAATTTCTGTGTTTCATCGTCAATAAGAAGGTCAGAGGGATACAGTAAACCTGAATTGAAGCATCGGATTCTATAACTAGTGTCACAGGAATCGTTCAAAATATAGACTGTAAGAAGAGTCAGTTTTCTTGTACTTAAGTCGGAATTGTGCCTTTTCTATTTAATTCCGATGCAATTTCTGTGTTTCGGCGTCTATATGAAGGTCCAAGGGATACAGTAAACCTGAAGTGAAGCATCGGAATCTAAAACCCGTCACACAGGAAAGGTTCAAAACATAGACAGTAAGAAGAGGAAGACTTCTTGTACGTGAGTCGGCATTGTGCCTTTCGTATTTAATTCCGATGCAATTTCTGTGTTTCTTTGTCAGTAAGAATGTCAGCTGGATACAGTAAATCTGAAGTGAATCCTCGGAATCTATAACTAGTGTGACAGGAATGGTTCAAAACATAGACAGGAAAAAGAGACAGTTTTCTTGTACTTTTGTCGGCGTTGCGCATTTTCTATTTAATTCCGATGCAATTTCTGTGTTCGTCGTCAATAAGAGGGTCCAAGGGATACAGAAAAACTAAAGTGAAGCATCGGAATCTAAAACCGGTCTCACAGGAAAGGTTCAAAACATAGACAGTAAGAAGAGCCAGACTTCTAGTACCTGAGTCGGCATTGTGCCTTTTGTATTAAATTCCGATGCAATTTTTGTGTTTCCTCGTCAATAAGACGGTCAGAGGGATACAGTAAAACTGAAGTGAAGCATCGAAATCTATAACTAGTGTCACAGGAATGGATCACAACATAGTCAGTAAGAAGAGACAGATTTCTTGTACTTAAGTCGGCATTGTGCCTTTTGTATATAATTCCGATGCAATTTCTGTGTTTCATCGTCAATAAGAAGGTCAGAGGTATACAGTAAACCTGAAGTGAAGCATCAGAATCCGTAACTACTGTCACAGGAATGGTTCAAACATAGACAGTAAGAAGAGTCAGTTTTCTTTTACTAAAGTCCGCATTGTGCCTTTGTATTTAATTCCCATGTAATTTCTGTGTTTCATCGTCAATAAGAAGGTCAGAGGGATACAGTAAACCTGAAGTGAAGCATCAGAATCCGTAACTACTGTCACAGGAATGGTTCAAACATAGACAGTAAGAAGAGTCAGTTTTCTTTTACTTAAGTCCGCATTGTGCCTTTGTATTTAATTCCCATGTAATTTCTGTGTTTCATCGTCAATAAGAAGGTTAGAGGGATACAGTAAACCTGAAGTGATGCATCGGAATCTAAAACCGGTCTCACAGAAAATGCTCAAATCATAGACAGTAAGAAGACCCGGTCTTCTTGTACTTGAGTCGGCATTGGGCCTTTTGTATATAATTCCGATGCAATTTCTGTGTTTCATCGCCAATAAGGTCAGCTGGATACGGTAAACCTGAAGTGAAGCATCGGAATCTGTAACTAGTGTCACAGGAATGGTTCAAATCATAGACAGGAAGAAGAGTCAGTTGTCTTGCACTTAAGTCGGCATTTTGCGTTTTGTATTTAATTCCGATGCAATTTCTGTGATTCGTCGTTAATAAAAAGGTCCAAGGCATACAGTAAACCTGAAGTGAAGCATCGGAATCTAAAACCGGTCTCAGAGAAAATGCTCAAATCATAGACAGTAAGAAGACCCGGTCTTCTTGTACTTGAGTCGGCATTGTGCCTCTTGTATTTAATTCCGATGCAATTTCTGTGTTTCATCGTCAATGAGAAGGTCAGAGGGATACAGTAAAACTGAAGTGAAGCATCGGAATCTATAACTAGTGTCACAGGAAAGGTTCAAAACAAAGACAGTAAGAAGTGTCAGTCTTCTTGTACTTAGGTCGGCATTGTGCACTTTGCGTTTAATTCCGATGCAATTTCTGTGTTTCATCGTCAATAATAAGGTCAGCTGGATACAGCATACCTGAAGTGAAGCATCGGAATTTATAACTAGTGTCACAGGAAAGGTTCAAAACATAGACAGTAAGAAGAGCCAGACATCTTGTACTTGAGTCGGCATTGAGCCAATTATATTTAATTCCGGTGCAATATCTGTGTTTCATCGCCAATAAGAAGGTCAGAGGGATACAGTAAACCTGATGTGAAGCATCGGAATATATAACTAGTGTCACAGGAATGGTTCAAAACATAGACAGGAAGAAGAGTCAGTTTTCTTGTACTGAAGTCGGCATTCTGCCTTTTGTATGCAATTTCTGTGTTTCATCGTCAATAAGAAGGTCAGGGGGATACAGTAAAACTGAAGTGAAGCATCGGAAACTATAACTAGTGTCACAGGAATGGTTGAAAACATAGAGAGTAAGAAGAGTCAGTCGTCTTGTACTTAGGTCGGCATTGTGCCTTTTGTATTTAATTCCGATGCCATTTCTGTGTTTCATCGTCAATCAGAAGGTCAGCTGGATACAGTAAACCTGAAGTGAAGCATCGGAATCTAAAACTAGTGTCACAGGAATGGTTCAAAACATAGACAGTAGGAAGAGTCAGTCTTCCTCTACTTAAGTCGGCTTTGCCCCTTTTGTACTTAAATCCGATGCAATTTCTGTGTCTCATCGTCAACAAGAAGGTCAGAGGGATACAGTAAACGTAATGTGAAGCATCGGAATCTATAAGTAGAGTCACAGGAATGGTTCAAATCTTAGACAGTAAGACGAGTCTGTCTTCTTGTACTTAAGTCGGCATAGTGCTTTTGTATTTAATTCCGATGCAATTTCTGTGTTTCATCGTCAATCAGAAGGTCAGCTGGATACAGTAAACCTGAAGTGAAGCATCGGAATCTATAACTAGTGTCATAGGAATGGTTCAAAACATACACAGTAAGAAGCGGCAGTCTTCTTGTACTTGAGTCGGCATTGTGCCTTTTGTATTTAATTCCGATCATTTTTCTGTGTTTGATCGTCCATAAGAAGGTCAGCTGGATACAGTAATCCTGAAGTGAAGCATCGGAATCTATAACTAGTGTCACAGGAATGGTTAAAAACATAGACAGTAAGAGGAGCCAGACTTCTTGTACTTGAATCGGCATTGTGCCTTTTGTATTTAATTCCGATGCAATTTCTGTGTTTCATCGTCAATAACAAGGTCAGAGGGATACAATAAACCTGAAGTGAAGAATCGCAATCTGTAGATAGTGTCACAGGAATGGAATAAAGCATAGACAGTAAGAAGAGTCAGATTTCTTGTACTTAAGTCGGCATTGTGCTTTTGTATTTAATTCCGATGCAATTTCTGTTATTCATCGTCAATAAGGATGTCAGAGGGCTACAGTAAACCTGAAGTGAAGCATCGGAATCTATAACTAGTGTCACGGGAATGTTTCAAACATAGACAGTAAGAAGAGTCAGTTTTCTTTTACCTAAGTCGGCATTGTGCCTTTTGTATTTAATTCCGATGCATTTTCTGTGTTTCATCGTCAATAGGAAGGTCAGAGGGATACAGTAAACCTGAACCGAAGCATCGGAATCTACAACCGGTCTCACAGGAAAGGTTCAACACATAGACAGTAAGACGAGCCAGTCTTCTTGTACTAGGGTCGGCATTGTGCCTTTTGTATTTAGGTCCGATGCAATTTCTGTGTTTCATCATCAATACTACGGTCAGAGAGATACAGTAAACTTGAAGTGAAGCATCGAAATCTATAACTAGTGTCACAGGAATGGTTCAAAACTTAGACGGTAAGAAGAGACAGACTTCTTGTACTTGAGTCGGCATTGTGATTTTTGTATTTAATTCCGATGAATTTTTTGTGTTTCATCGTCAATAAGAAGGTCAGAGGGATACAGTAAACCTGAAGTGAAGCATCGGAATCTATAACTAGTGTCACGGGATTGGTTCAAATCATTGACAGTAAGAAGAGCCAGTTTTCTTGTACTAGAGTCGGCATAGTGCCTTTTGTATTTCATTCCGATGAAATTTTTGTGTTTGATCGTCAATGAGTAGGTTAGAGGGTTACTGTAAACCTGAAGTGAAGCATCAGAATCTATAACTAGTGTCACAGGAATGGTTCAAAACATAGACAGTATTAAGATTCAGTCTTCTTGTACTTAAGTCGAAATTGTGACTTTTGTATTTAATTCCGATGCAATTTCTGTGTTTCATCGTCAATAAGAAGGTCAGCTGGATAAAGTAAACCTGAAGTGAAGCATCGGAATCTATAACTAGTGTCAGAGGAATGGTTCAAAACATAGACAGGAAAAAGAGATAGTTTTCTTGTACTTAAGTCGGCGATGTGCATTTTCTATTTAATTCCGATGCAATTTCTGTGTTCGTCGTCACTAAGGAGGTCCAAGGAATACAGTAAACCTGAAATGAAGCATCGGAATCTAAAACCGGGCTCACAGGAAAGGTTCAAAACATAGACAGTAAGGAGAAACAGACTTCTAGTACTTGAGTCGGCATTGTGATTTTTGTATTTAATTCCGATGCAGTTTCTGTGTTTCATCGTCAATAAGGTCAGAGGGATACAGTAAACCTGAAGTGAAGCATCGCAATCTATAACTACTGTCACAGGAATGGTTCAAACATAGACAGTAAGAAGAGTCAGTTTTCTTTCACTTAAGTCCGCATTGTGCCTTTTGTATTTAATTCCCATTCATTTTCTGTGTTTCATCGTCAATAAGAAGGTCAGAGGGATACAGTAAACCTGAGGTGATGCATCGGAATCTATAACTAGTGTCACAGGAATAATTCAAAGCATAACTAGTAAGGAGAGTCAGTTTTCTTGTACTTAAGTCGGCATTGTGCTTTTTCTATTTAATTATGATGCAATTTCTGTAATTCGTCGTCAATAAGAAGGTCCATGAGATACAGTAAACCTGAATTGAAGCATCGGAATCTAAAACCCGTGTCACAGGAAAGGTTCAAAACATAGACAGTAAGAAGACCCGGTCTTCTTGTACTTGAGACGGAATTGGGTCTTTTGTATATAATTCCGAGTCAATTTCTGTGTTTCATCGCCAATAAGGTCAGCTGGATACGGTAAACCTGAAGTGAAGCATCGGAATCTATAACTAGTGTCACAGGAATGGTTCAAATCATAGACAGGAAGAAGAGTCAGTAGTCTTGAACTTAAGTCGGCATTTTTCCTTTTGTATTTAATTCCGATGCAATTTTTGTGTTTCGTCGTCAATAAGAAGGTCCAAGGGATACAGTAAACCTGAAGTGAAGCATCGGGATCTATAACTAGAGTCACAGGAATGGTTCAAAACATAGACAGTAAGAAGAGTCAGTCTTCTTGTACTTGAGTCGGCATTGTGCCTTTTGTATATACTTCCGATGCAATTTCTGTGTTTCATCGTCGATAAGAAGGTCAGAGGGATACAGAAAACCTGATGTGAAGCATCGGAATCAATAACTAGTGTCACAGGAATGGTTAAAAACATAGACAGTAAGAGGAGCCAGTCTTCTTGTACTTGAGTCGGCATTGTGCCTTTTGTATTTAATTCCGATGCAATTTCTGTGTTTCATCGTCAATAAGAAGGTCAGAGGGATACAGAAAACCTAATGTGAAGCATCGGAGTCTATAACTAGTGTCACAGGAATGTTTCAAATCTTAGACAGTAAGAAGAGTCAATTTTCTTGTACTTCAGTCTGCATTGTGCCTTCTGTATATAATTCCGAAGCAATTTCTGTGTTTCATCGTCAATATGAAGGTCACAGGGATACAGAAAACCTGAAGTGAAGCATCGGAATCTACAACTAGTGCCCCAGGAATGGTTCAAAACATAAACAGTAAGAAGAGTCAGTTTTCTTGGACTTAAGTCGGCATAGTGCTCTTTGTATTTAAGTCCGATGCAATTTCTGTGTTTCATCATCAATAAGAATGTCAGAGGGATACTGTAAACCTGAAGTAAAGCATCGGAATCTATAACTAGTGTCACAGGAATGGTTCAAACATAGACACTAAGAAGAGTCAGTTTTCTTGTACTTGAGTCGGCATTGTGGCATTTGTATTTAATTCCGATGCAATTTCTGTGTTTCATCGTCAATACGAAAGTCAGAGGGATACAGTAAACCTGAAGTGGATCATCGGAATCTATAACTAGTGTCGGAGGAATGGTTCAAAACATAGACAGTAGGAAGAGTCTGTCTTCTTGTACTTAAGTCGGCATTGTGCCTTTTGTATTTAATTCCGATGCAATTTCTGTGTTTCGGCGCCAATTAGAAGGTCCAAGGGATACAGTAAACCTGAAGTGAAGCATCGGAATCGAAAACCCGTCACACAGGAAAGGTTCAAAACGTAGACAGTAAGAAGAGTCAGTCTTCTTGTACTTAAGTCGGCATTGTGCCATTTGTATTTTATTAAGATGCAATTTCTGTCTTTCATCGTCAGTAAGGAGGTCAGAGGGATACAGTATACCTGAAGTGAAGCATCGGAATCTAAAACTAGTGTCACAGGAATGGTTAAAAACATAGACAGTAAGAGGAGCCAGACTTCTTGTACTTGAATCGGCATTGTGCCTTTTGTATTTAATTCGGATGCAATTTCTGTGTTTCATCGTCAATAACAAGGTCAGAGGGATACAATAAACCTGAAGTGAAGAATCGAAATCTGTAGATAGTGTCACAGGAATGGAATAAAGCATAGACAATAAGAAGAGTCAGATTTCTTGTACTTAAGTCGGCATTGTGCCTTTTGTATTTAATTCCGATGCAATTTCTGTGTTTCATCGTCAATAAGGAGGTCAGAGGGATACCGTAAACCTGAAGTGAAGCATCGGAATCTATAACTACTGTCACAGGAATGGTTCAAACATAGACAGTAAGAAGAGTCAGTTTTCTTTTACTTAAGTAAGATTTGTGCCTTTTGTATTAAATTCCCATGCAATTTCTGTGTTTCGTCTTCAATAAGAAGGTCCAAGGTATACTGTAAACCTGAAGTGAAACATCGGAATCTAAAACCGGTCTCACAAGAAAGGTTCAAGACATAGACAGTAAGAAGAGCCAGTCTTCTTGTACTTGTGTCGGCATTGTGCCTTTTGTATTTAATTCAGATGCAATTTCTGTGTTTCATCGTCAGTAAGAAGGTCAGAGGGATACAGTAAACCTGAAGTGATGCATCGGAATCTATAACTAGTGTCACAGGAATGGTACAAAACATAGACAGTAAGAAGAGTCAGTTTTCTTGTACTTAAGTCGCAATGTGCCTTTTGTATTTAATTCCGATGCAATTTCTGTGATTCATCGTCAATAAGGATGTCAGAGGGCTACAGTAAACCTGAAGTGAAGCATCGGAATCTATAACTAGTGTCACGGGAATGTTTCAAACATAGACAGTAAGAAGAGTCAGTTTTCTTGTACCTAAGTCGGCATTGTGCCTTTTGTATTTAATTCCGATGCATTTTCTGTGTTTCATCGTCAATAGGAAGGTCAGAGGGATGCAGTAAACCTGAAGTGATGCATCGGAATCTATAACTAGTGTCACAGGAATGGGTCAAACCATAGATATTAAGAAGAGTCAGTTTTCTTGTACTACAGTCGGCATTGTGCCTTTTCTATTTAATTCCGATGCAATTTCTGTGTTTCGTCGTTAGTAAGAAGGCCCAAGGGATACAGTAAACCTGAACCGAAGCATCGGAATCTACAACCGGTCTCACAGGAAAGGTTCAAAACATAGACAGTTAGAAGAGCCAGTCTTCTTGTACATGGGTCGGCATTGTGCCTTTTGTATTTAGGTCCGTTGCAATTTCTGTGTTTCATCATCAATACTACGGTCAGAGAGATCAGTAAACTTGAAGTGAAGCATCGAAATCTATAACTAGTGTCACAGGAATGGTTCAAAACATAGACGGTAAGAAGAGACAGACTTCTTGTACTTGAGTCGGCATTGTGATTTTTGTATTTAATTCCCATGAATTTTTTGTGTTTCATCGTCAATAAGATGGTCAGAGGGATACAGTAAACCTGAAGTGAAGCATCGGAATCTATAACTAGTGTCACAGGAATGGTTCAAATCATTGACAGTAAGAAGAGCCAGTTTTCTTGTACTAGAGTCGGCATAGTGCCTTTTGTATTTCATTACGATGAAATTTTTGTGTTTGATCGTCAATGAGTAGGTTAGAGGGTTACTGTAAACCTGAAGTGAAGCATCGGGATCTATAACTAGAGTCACAGGAATGGTTCAAAACATAGACAGTAAGAAGAGTCAGTCTTCTTGTACTTGAGTCGGCATTGTGCCTTTTGTATATACTTCCGATGCAATTTCTGTGTTTCATCGTCGATAAGAAGGTCAGATTGATACAGAAAACCTGATGTGAAGCATCGGAATCAATAACTAGTGTCACAGGAATGGTTAAAAACATAGACAGTAAGAGGAGCCAGTCTTCTTGTACTTGAGTCGGCATTGTGCCTTTTGTATTTAATTCCGATGCAATTTCTGTGTTTCATCGTCAATAAGAAGGTCAGAGGGATACAGAAAACCTAATGTGAAGCATCGGAGTCTATAACTAGTGTCACAGGAATGGTTCAAATCTTAGACAGTAAGAAGAGTCAATTTTCTTGTACTTCAGTCTGCATTGTGCCTTCTGTATATAATTCCGAAGCAATTTCTGTGTTTCATCGTCAATATGAAGGTCACAGGGATACAGAAAACCTGAAGTGAAGCATCGGAATCTACAACTAGTGCCCCAGGAATGGTTCAAAACATAAACAGTAAGAAGAGTCAGTTTTCTTGGACTTAAGTCGGCATAGTGCTCTTTGTATTTAAGTCCGATGCAATTTCTGTGTTTCATCATCAATAAGAATGTCAGAGGGATACTGTAAACCTGAAGTAAAGCATCGGAATCTATAACTAGTGTCACAGGAATGGTTCAAACATAGACACTAAGAAGAGTCAGTTTTCTTGTACTTGAGTCGGCATTGTGGCATTTGTATTTAATTCCGATGCAATTTCTGTGTTTCATCGTCAATACGAAAGTCAGAGGGATACAGTAAACCTGAAGTGGATCATCGGAATCTATAACTAGTGTCGGAGGAATGGTTCAAAACATAGACAGTAGGAAGAGTCTTTCTTCTTGTACTTAAGTCGGCATTGTGCATTTTGTATTTAATTCCGATGCAATTTCTGTGTTTCGGCGCCAATTAGAAGGTCCAAGGGATACAGTAAACCTGAAGTGAAGCATCGGAATCGAAAACCCGTCACACAGGAAAGGTTCAAAACGTAGACAGTAAGAAGAGTCAGTCTTCTTGTACTTAAGTCGGCATTGTGCCATTTGTATTTTATTAAGATGCAATTTCTGTCTTTCATCGTCAGTAACTAGGTCAGAGGGATACAGTATACCTGAAGTGAAGCATCGGAATCTAAAACTAGTGTCACAGGAATGGTTAAAAACATAGACAGTAAGAGGAGCCAGACTTCTTGTACTTGAATCGGCATTGTGCCTTTTGTATTTAATTCGGATGCAATTTCTGTGTTTCATCGTCAATAACAAGGTCAGAGGGATACAATAAACCTGAAGTGAAGAATCGAAATCTGTAGATAGTGTCACAGGAATGGAATAAAGCATAGACAATAAGAAGAGTCAGATTTCTTGTACTTAAGTCGGCATTGTGCCTTTTGTATTTAATTCCGATGCAATTTCTGTGTTTCATCGTCAATAAGGAGGTCAGAGGGATACAGTAAACCTGAAGTGAAGCATCGGAATCTATAACTACTGTCACAGGAATGGTTCAAACATAGACAGTAAGAAGAGTCAGTTTTCTTTTACTTAAGTAAGATTTGTGCCTTTTGTATTAAATTCCCATGCAATTTCTGTGTTTCGTCTTCAATAAGAAGGTCCAAGGTATACTGTAAACCTGAAGTGAAACATCGGAATCTAAAACCGGTCTCACAAGAAAGGTTCAAGAAATAGACAGTAAGAAGAGCCAGTCTTCTTGTACTTGTGTCGGCATTGTGCCTTTTGTATTTAATTCAGATGCAATTTCTGTGTTTCATCGTCAGTAAGAAGGTCAGAGGGATACAGTAAACCTGAAGTGATGCATCGGAATCTATAACTAGTGTCACAGGAATGGTACAAAACATAGACAGTAAGAAGAGTCAGTTTTCTTCTACTTAAGTCGCAATGTGCCTTTTGTATTTAATTCCGATGCAATTTCTGTGATTCATCGTCAATAAGGATGTCAGAGGGCTACAGTAAACCTGAAGTGAAGCATCGGAATCTATAACTAGTGTCACGGGAATGTTTCAAACATAGACAGTAAGAAGAGTCAGTTTTCTTGTACCTAAGTCGGCATTGTGCCTTTTGTATTTAATTCCGATGCATTTTCTGTGTTTCATCGTCAATAGGAAGGTCAGAGGGATGCAGTAAACCTGAAGTGATGCATCGGAATCTATAACTAGTGTCACAGGAATGGGTCAAACCATAGATATTAAGAAGAGTCAGTTTTCTTGTACTACAGTCGGCATTGTGCCTTTTCTATTTAATTCCGATGCAATTTCTGTGTTTCGTCGTTAGTAAGAAGGCCCAAGGGATACAGTAAACCTGAACCGAAGCATCGGAATCTACAACCGGTCTCACAGGAAAGGTTCAAAACATAGACAGTTAGAAGAGCCAGTCTTCTTGTACTTGGGTCGGCATTGTGCCTTTTGTATTTAGGTCCGATGCAATTTCTGTGTTTCATCATCAATACTACGGTCAGAGAGATACAGTAAACTTGAAGTGAAGCATCGAAATCTATAACTAGTGTCACAGGAATGGTTCAAAACATAGACGGTAAGAAGAGACAGACTTCTTGTACTTGAGTCGGCATTGTGATTTTTGTATTTAATTCCATGAATTTTTTGTGTTTCATCGTCAATAAGATGGTCAGAGGGATACAGTAAACCTGAAGTGAAGCATCGGAATCTATAACTAGTGTCACAGGAATGGTTCAAATCATTGACAGTAAGAAGAGCCAGTTTTCTTGTACTAGAGTCGGCATAGTGCCTTTTGTATTTCATTACGATGAAATTTTTGTGTTTGATCGTCAATGAGTACGTTAGAGGGTTACTGTAAACCTGAAGTGAAGCATCAGAATCTATAACTAGTGTCACAGGAATGGTTCAAAACATAGACAGTAGGAAGATTCAGTCTTCTTGTACTTAAGTCGAAATTGTGACTTTTGTATTTAATTCCGATGCAATTTCTGTGTTTCATCGTCAATAAGAAGGTCAGCTGGATAAAGTAAACCTGAAGTGAAGCATCGGAATCTATAACTAGTGTCACAGAAATGGTTCAAAACATAGACAGGAAAAAGAGACAGTTTTCTTGTACTTAAGTCGGCGATGTGCATTTTCTTCTTAATTCCGATGCAATTTCTGTGTTCGTCGTCACTAAGAAGGTCCAAGGAATACAGTAAACCTGAAGTGAAGCATCGGAATCTAAAACCGGGCTCACAGGAAAGGTTCAAAACATAGACAGTAAGGAGGAACAGACTTCTTGTACTTGAGTCGGCATTGTGATTTTTGTATTTAATTCCGATGCAGTTTCTGTGTTTCATCGTCTATAAGGTCAGAGCGATACAGTAAACCTGAAGTGAAGCATCGCAATCTATAACTACTGTCACAGGAATGGTTCAAACATAGACAGTAAGAAGAGTCAGTTTTCTTTCACTTAAGTTCCGCATTGTGCCTTTTGTATTTAATTCCCATGCAATTTCTGTGTTTCGTCGTCAATAAGAAGGTCCAAGGGACACAGTAAACCTGAAGTCAAGCATCGGAATCTAAAACTGGTCTCACAGGAAAGGTTCAAAACATAGATAGTAAGAAGAGACAGCCTACTTCTACTTTAGTCGGCATTGTGCCTTTTGTATTTAATTCCCATTCATTTTCTGTGTTTCATCGTCAATAAGAAGGTCAGAGGGATACAGTAAACCTGAGGTGATGCATCGGAATCTATAACTAGTGTCACAGGAATAATTCAAAGCATAACTAGTAAGGAGAGTCAGTTTTCTTGTACTTAAGTCGGCATTGTGCTTTTTCTATTTAATTATGATGCAATTTCTGTAATTCGTCGTCAATAAGAAGGTCCATGGGATACAGTAAACCTGAATTGAAGCATCGGAATCTAAAACCCGTGTCACAGGAAAGGTTCAAAACATAGACAGTAAGAAGACCCGGTCTTCTTGTACTTGAGACGGAATTGGGTCTTTTGTATATAATTCCGAGTCAATTTCTGTGTTTCATCGCCAATAAGGTCAGCTGGATACGGTAAACCTGAAGTGAAGCATCGGAATCTATAACTAGTGTCACAGGAATGGTTCAAATCATAGACAGGAAGAAGAGTCAGTAGTCTTGAACTTAAGTCGGCATTTTTCCTTTTGTATTTAATTCCGATGCAATTTTTGTGTTTCGTCGTCAATAAGAAGGTCCAAGGGATACAGTAAACCTGAAGTGAAGCATCGGGATCTATAACTAGAGTCACAGGAATGGTTCAAAACATAGACAGTAAGAAGAGTCAGTCTTCTTGTACTTGAGTCGGCATTGTGCCTTTTGTATATACTTCCGATGCAATTTCTGTGTTTCATCGTCGATAAGAAGGTCAGAGGGATACAGAAAACCTGATGTGAAGCATCGGAATCAATAACTAGTGTCACAGGAATGGTTAAAAACATAGACAGTAAGAGGAGCCAGTCTTCTTGTACTTGAGTCGGCATTGTGCCTTTTGTATTTAATTCCGATGCAATTTCTGTGTTTCATCGTCAATAAGAAGGTCAGAGGGATACAGAAAACCTAATGTGAAGCATCGGAGTCTATAACTAGTGTCACAGGAATGGTTCAAATGTTAGACAGTAAGAAGAGTCAATTTTCTTGTACTTCAGTCTGCATTGTGCCTTCTGTATATAATTCCGAAGCAATTTCTGTGTTTCATCGTCAATATGAAGGTCACAGGGATACAGAAAACCTGAAGTGAAGCATCGGAATCTACAACTAGTGCCCCAGGAATGGTTCAAAACATAAACAGTAAGAAGAGTCAGTTTTCTTGGACTTAAGTCGGCATAGTGCTCTTTGTATTTAAGTCCGATGCAATTTCTGTGTTTCATCATCAATAAGAATGTCAGAGGGATACTGTAAACCTGAAGTAAAGCATCGGAATCTATAACTAGTGTCACAGGAATGGTTCAAACATAGACACTAAGAAGAGTCAGTTTTCTTGTACTTGAGTCGGCATTGTGGCATTTGTATTTAATTCCGATGCAATTTCTGTGTTTCATCGTCAATACGAAAGTCAGAGGGATACAGTAAACCTGAAGTGGATCATCGGAATCTATAACTAGTGTCGGAGGAATGGTTCAAAACATAGACAGTAGGAAGAGTCTGTCTTCTTGTACTTAAGTCGGCATTGTGCCTTTTGTATTTAATTCCGATGCAATTTCTGTGTTTCGGCGCCAATTAGAAGGTCCAAGGGATACAGTAAACCTGAAGTGAAGCATCGGAATCGAAAACCCGTCACACAGGAAAGGTTCAAAACGTAGACAGTAAGAAGAGTCAGTCTTCTTGTACTTAAGTCGGCATTGTGCCATTTGTATTTTATTAAGATGCAATTTCTGTCTTTCATCGTCAGTAAGGAGGTCAGAGGGATACAGTATACCTGAAGTGAAGCATCGGAATCTAAAACTAGTGTCACAGGAATGGTTAAAAACATAGACAGTAAGAGGAGCCAGACTTCTTGTACTTGAATCGGCATTGTGCCTTTTGTATTTAATTCGGATGCAATTTCTGTGTTTCATCGTCAATAACAAGGTCAGAGGGATACAATAAACCTGAAGTGAAGAATCGAAATCTGTAGATAGTGTCACAGGAATGGAATAAAGCATAGACAATAAGAAGAGACAGATTTCTTGTACTTAAGTCGGCATTGTGCCTTTTGTATTTAATTCCGATGCAATTTCTGTGTTTCATCGTCAATAAGGAGGTCAGAGGGATACCGTAAACCTGAAGTGAAGCATCGGAATCTATAACTACTGTCACAGGAATGGTTCAAACATAGACAGTAAGAAGAGTCAGTTTTCTTTTACTTAAGTAAGATTTGTGCCTTTTGTATTAAATTCCCATGCAATTTCTGTGTTTCGTCTTCAATAAGAAGGTCCAAGGTATACTGTAAACCTGAAGTGAAACATCGGAATCTAAAACCGGTCTCACAAGAAAGGTTCAAGACATAGACAGTAAGAAGAGCCAGTCTTCTTGTACTTGTGTCGGCATTGTGCCTTTTGTATTTAATTCAGATGCAATTTCTGTGTTTCATCGTCAGTAAGAAGGTCAGAGGGATACAGTAAACCTGAAGTGATGCATCGGAATCTATAACTAGTGTCACAGGAATGGTACAAAACATAGACAGTAAGAAGAGTCAGTTTTCTTGTACTTAAGTCGCAATGTGCCTTTTGTATTTAATTCCGATGCAATTTCTGTGATTCATCGTCAATAAGGATGTCAGAGGGCTACAGTAAACCTGAAGTGAAGCATCGGAATCTATAACTAGTGTCACGGGAATGTTTCAAACATAGACAGTAAGAAGAGTCAGTTTTCTTGTACCTAAGTCGGCATTGTGCCTTTTGTATTTAATTCCGATGCATTTTCTGTGTTTCATCGTCAATAGGAAGGTCAGAGGGATGCAGTAAACCTGAAGTGATGCATCGGAATCTATAACTAGTGTCACAGGAATGGGTCAAACCATAGATATTAAGAAGAGTCAGTTTTCTTGTACTACAGTCGGCATTGTGCCTTTTCTATTTAATTCCGATGCAATTTCTGTGTTTCGTCGTTAGTAAGAAGGCCCAAGGGATACAGTAAACCTGAACCGAAGCATCGGAATCTACAACCGGTCTCACAGGAAAGGTTCAAAACATAGACAGTTAGAAGAGCCAGTCTTCTTGTACATGGGTCGGCATTGTGCCTTTTGTATTTAGGTCCGTTGCAATTTCTGTGTTTCATCATCAATACTACGGTCAGAGAGATCAGTAAACTTGAAGTGAAGCATCGAAATCTATAACTAGTGTCACAGGAATGGTTCAAAACATAGACGGTAAGAAGAGACAGACTTCTTGTACTTGAGTCGGCATTGTGATTTTTGTATTTAATTCCCATGAATTTTTTGTGTTTCATCGTCAATAAGATGGTCAGAGGGATACAGTAAACCTGAAGTGAAGCATCGGAATCTATAACTAGTGTCACAGGAATGGTTCAAATCATTGACAGTAAGAAGAGCCAGTTTTCTTGTACTAGAGTCGGCATAGTGCCTTTTGTATTTCATTACGATGAAATTTTTGTGTTTGATCGTCAATGAGTAGGTTAGAGGGTTACTGTAAACCTGAAGTGAAGCATCGGGATCTATAACTAGAGTCACAGGAATGGTTCAAAACATAGACAGTAAGAAGAGTCAGTCTTCTTGTACTTGAGTCGGCATTGTGCCTTTTGTATATACTTCCGATGCAATTTCTGTGTTTCATCGTCGATAAGAAGGTCAGAGGGATACAGAAAACCTGATGTGAAGCATCGGAATCAATAACTAGTGTCACAGGAATGGTTAAAAACATAGACAGTAAGAGGAGCCAGTCTTCTTGTACTTGAGTCGGCATTGTGCCTTTTGTATTTAATTCCGATGCAATTTCTGTGTTTCATCGTCAATAAGAAGGTCAGAGGGATACAGAAAACCTAATGTGAAGCATCGGAGTCTATAACTAGTGTCACAGGAATGGTTCAAATGTTAGACAGTAAGAAGAGTCAATTTTCTTGTACTTCAGTCTGCATTGTGCCTTCTGTATATAATTCCGAAGCAATTTCTGTGTTTCATCGTCAATATGAAGGTCACAGGGATACAGAAAACCTGAAGTGAAGCATCGGAATCTACAACTAGTGCCCCAGGAATGGTTCAAAACATAAACAGTAAGAAGAGTCAGTTTTCTTGGACTTAAGTCGGCATAGTGCTCTTTGTATTTAAGTCCGATGCAATTTCTGTGTTTCATCATCAATAAGAATGTCAGAGGGATACTGTAAACCTGAAGTAAAGCATCGGAATCTATAACTAGTGTCACAGGAATGGTTCAAACATAGACACTAAGAAGAGTCAGTTTTCTTGTACTTGAGTCGGCATTGTGGCATTTGTATTTAATTCCGATGCAATTTCTGTGTTTCATCGTCAATACGAAAGTCAGAGGGATACAGTAAACCTGAAGTGGATCATCGGAATCTATAACTAGTGTCGGAGGAATGGTTCAAAACATAGACAGTAGGAAGAGTCTGTCTTCTTGTACTTAAGTCGGCATTGTGCCTTTTGTATTTAATTCCGATGCAATTTCTGTGTTTCGGCGCCAATTAGAAGGTCCAAGGGATACAGTAAACCTGAAGTGAAGCATCGGAATCGAAAACCCGTCACACAGGAAAGGTTCAAAACGTAGACAGTAAGAAGAGTCAGTCTTCTTGTACTTAAGTCGGCATTGTGCCATTTGTATTTTATTAAGATGCAATTTCTGTCTTTCATCGTCAGTAAGGAGGTCAGAGGGATACAGTATACCTGAAGTGAAGCATCGGAATCTAAAACTAGTGTCACAGGAATGGTTAAAAACATAGACAGTAAGAGGAGCCAGACGTCTTGTACTTGAATCGGCATTGTGCCTTTTGTATTTAATTCGGATGCAATTTCTGTGTTTCATCGTCAATAACAAGGTCAGAGGGATACAATAAACCTGAAGTGAAGAATCGAAATCTGTAGATAGTGTCACAGGAATGGAATAAAGCATAGACAATAAGAAGAGACAGATTTCTTGTACTTAAGTCGGCATTGTGCCTTTTGTATTTAATTCCGATGCAATTTCTGTGTTTCATCGTCAATAAGGAGGTCAGAGGGATACCGTAAACCTGAAGTGAAGCATCGGAATCTATAACTACTGTCACAGGAATGGTTCAAACATAGACAGTAAGAAGAGTCAGTTTTCTTTTACTTAAGTAAGATTTGTGCCTTTTGTATTAAATTCCCATGCAATTTCTGTGTTTCGTCTTCAATAAGAAGGTCCAAGGTATACTGTAAACCTGAAGTGAAACATCGGAATCTAAAACCGGTCTCACAAGAAAGGTTCAAGACATAGACAGTAAGAAGAGCCAGTCTTCTTGTACTTGTGTCGGCATTGTGCCTTTTGTATTTAATTCAGATGCAATTTCTGTGTTTCATCGTCAGTAAGAAGGTCAGAGGGATACAGTAAACCTGAAGTGATGCATCGGAATCTATAACTAGTGTCACAGGAATGGTACAAAACATAGACAGTAAGAAGAGTCAGTTTTCTTGTACTTAAGTCGCAATGTGCCTTTTGTATTTAATTCCGATGCAATTTCTGTGATTCATCGTCAATAAGGATGTCAGAGGGCTACAGTAAACCTGAAGTGAAGCATCGGAATCTATAACTAGTGTCACGGGAATGTTTCAAACATAGACAGTAAGAAGAGTCAGTTTTCTTGTACCTAAGTCGGCATTGTGCCTTTTGTATTTAATTCCGATGCATTTTCTGTGTTTCATCGTCAATAGGAAGGTCAGAGGGATGCAGTAAACCTGAAGTGATGCATCGGAATCTATAACTAGTGTCACAGGAATGGGTCAAACCATAGATATTAAGAAGAGTCAGTTTTCTTGTACTACAGTCGGCATTGTGCCTTTTCTATTTAATTCCCATGCAATTTCTGTGTTTCGTCGTCAATAAGAAGGTCCAAGGGACACAGTAAACCTGAAGTCAAGCATCGGAATCTAAAACTGGTCTCACAGGAAAGGTTCAAAACATAGATAGTAAGAAGAGACAGCCTACTTCTACTTTAGTCGGCATTGTGCCTTTTGTATTTAATTCCCATTCATTTTCTGTGTTTCATCGTCAATAAGAAGGTCAGAGGGATACAGTAAACCTGAGGTGATGCATCGGAATCTATAACTAGTGTCACAGGAATAATTCAAAGCATAACTAGTAAGGAGAGTCAGTTTTCTTGTACTTAAGTCGGCATTGTGCTTTTTCTATTTAATTATGATGCAATTTCTGTAATTCGTCGTCAATAAGAAGGTCCATGGGATACAGTAAACCTGAATTGAAGCATCGGAATCTAAAACCCGTGTCACAGGAAAGGTTCAAAACATAGACAGTAAGAAGACCCGGTCTTCTTGTACTTGAGACGGAATTGGGTCTTTTGTATATAATTCCGAGTCAATTTCTGTGTTTCATCGCCAATAAGGTCAGCTGGATACGGTAAACCTGAAGTGAAGCATCGGAATCTATAACTAGTGTCACAGGAATGGTTCAAATCATAGACAGGAAGAAGAGTCAGTAGTCTTGAACTTAAGTCGGCATTTTTCCTTTTGTATTTAATTCCGATGCAATTTTTGTGTTTCGTCGTCAATAAGAAGGTCCAAGGGATACAGTAAACCTGAAGTGAAGCATCGGGATCTATAACTAGAGTCACAGGAATGGTTCAAAACATAGACAGTAAGAAGAGTCAGTCTTCTTGTACTTGAGTCGGCATTGTGCCTTTTGTATATACTTCCGATGCAATTTCTGTGTTTCATCGTCGATAAGAAGGTCAGAGGGATACAGAAAACCTGATGTGAAGCATCGGAATCAATAACTAGTGTCACAGGAATGGTTAAAAACATAGACAGTAAGAGGAGCCAGTCTTCTTGTACTTGAGTCGGCATTGTGCCTTTTGTATTTAATTCCGATGCAATTTCTGTGTTTCATCGTCAATAAGAAGGTCAGAGGGATACAGAAAACCTAATGTGAAGCATCGGAGTCTATAACTAGTGTCACAGGAATGGTTCAAATGTTAGACAGTAAGAAGAGTCAATTTTCTTGTACTTCAGTCTGCATTGTGCCTTCTGTATATAATTCCGAAGCAATTTCTGTGTTTCATCGTCAATATGAAGGTCACAGGGATACAGAAAACCTGAAGTGAAGCATCGGAATCTACAACTAGTGCCCCAGGAATGGTTCAAAACATAAACAGTAAGAAGAGTCAGTTTTCTTGGACTTAAGTCGGCATAGTGCTCTTTGTATTTAAGTCCGATGCAATTTCTGTGTTTCATCATCAATAAGAATGTCAGAGGGATACTGTAAACCTGAAGTAAAGCATCGGAATCTATAACTAGTGTCACAGGAATGGTTCAAACATAGACACTAAGAAGAGTCAGTTTTCTTGTACTTGAGTCGGCATTGTGGCATTTGTATTTAATTCCGATGCAATTTCTGTGTTTCATCGTCAATACGAAAGTCAGAGGGATACAGTAAACCTGAAGTGGATCATCGGAATCTATAACTAGTGTCGGAGGAATGGTTCAAAACATAGACAGTAGGAAGAGTCTGTCTTCTTGTACTTAAGTCGGCATTGTGCCTTTTGTATTTAATTCCGATGCAATTTCTGTGTTTCGGCGCCAATTAGAAGGTCCAAGGGATACAGTAAACCTGAAGTGAAGCATCGGAATCGAAAACCCGTCACACAGGAAAGGTTCAAAACGTAGACAGTAAGAAGAGTCAGTCTTCTTGTACTTAAGTCGGCATTGTGCCATTTGTATTTTATTAAGATGCAATTTCTGTCTTTCATCGTCAGTAAGGAGGTCAGAGGGATACAGTATACCTGAAGTGAAGCATCGGAATCTAAAACTAGTGTCACAGGAATGGTTAAAAACATAGACAGTAAGAGGAGCCAGACTTCTTGTACTTGAATCGGCATTGTGCCTTTTGTATTTAATTCGGATGCAATTTCTGTGTTTCATCGTCAATAACAAGGTCAGAGGGATACAATAAACCTGAAGTGAAGAATCGAAATCTGTAGATAGTGTCACAGGAATGGAATAAAGCATAGACAATAAGAAGAGACAGATTTCTTGTACTTAAGTCGGCATTGTGCCTTTTGTATTTAATTCCGATGCAATTTCTGTGTTTCATCGTCAATAAGGAGGTCAGAGGGATACCGTAAACCTGAAGTGAAGCATCGGAATCTATAACTACTGTCACAGGAATGGTTCAAACATAGACAGTAAGAAGAGTCAGTTTTCTTTTACTTAAGTAAGATTTGTGCCTTTTGTATTAAATTCCCATGCAATTTCTGTGTTTCGTCTTCAATAAGAAGGTCCAAGGTATACTGTAAACCTGAAGTGAAACATCGGAATCTAAAACCGGTCTCACAAGAAAGGTTCAAGACATAGACAGTAAGAAGAGCCAGTCTTCTTGTACTTGTGTCGGCATTGTGCCTTTTGTATTTAATTCAGATGCAATTTCTGTGTTTCATCGTCAGTAAGAAGGTCAGAGGGATACAGTAAACCTGAAGTGATGCATCGGAATCTATAACTAGTGTCACAGGAATGGTACAAAACATAGACAGTAAGAAGAGTCAGTTTTCTTGTACTTAAGTCGCAATGTGCCTTTTGTATTTAATTCCGATGCAATTTCTGTGATTCATCGTCAATAAGGATGTCAGAGGGCTACAGTAAACCTGAAGTGAAGCATCGGAATCTATAACTAGTGTCACGGGAATGTTTCAAACATAGACAGTAAGAAGAGTCAGTTTTCTTGTACCTAAGTCGGCATTGTGCCTTTTGTATTTAATTCCGATGCATTTTCTGTGTTTCATCGTCAATAGGAAGGTCAGAGGGATGCAGTAAACCTGAAGTGATGCATCGGAATCTATAACTAGTGTCACAGGAATGGGTCAAACCATAGATATTAAGAAGAGTCAGTTTTCTTGTACTACAGTCGGCATTGTGCCTTTTCTATTTAATTCCGATGCAATTTCTGTGTTTCGTCGTTAGTAAGAAGGCCCAAGGGATACAGTAAACCTGAACCGAAGCATCGGAATCTACAACCGGTCTCACAGGAAAGGTTCAAAACATAGACAGTTAGAAGAGCCAGTCTTCTTGTACATGGGTCGGCATTGTGCCTTTTGTATTTAGGTCCGTTGCAATTTCTGTGTTTCATCATCAATACTACGGTCAGAGAGATCAGTAAACTTGAAGTGAAGCATCGAAATCTATAACTAGTGTCACAGGAATGGTTCAAAACATAGACGGTAAGAAGAGACAGACTTCTTGTACTTGAGTCGGCATTGTGATTTTTGTATTTAATTCCCATGAATTTTTTGTGTTTCATCGTCAATAAGATGGTCAGAGGGATACAGTAAACCTGAAGTGAAGCATCGGAATCTATAACTAGTGTCACAGGAATGGTTCAAATCATTGACAGTAAGAAGAGCCAGTTTTCTTGTACTAGAGTCGGCATAGTGCCTTTTGTATTTCATTACGATGAAATTTTTGTGTTTGATCGTCAATGAGTAGGTTAGAGGGTTACTGTAAACCTGAAGTGAAGCATCGGGATCTATAACTAGAGTCACAGGAATGGTTCAAAACATAGACAGTAAGAAGAGTCAGTCTTCTTGTACTTGAGTCGGCATTGTGCCTTTTGTATATACTTCCGATGCAATTTCTGTGTTTCATCGTCGATAAGAAGGTCAGAGGGATACAGAAAACCTGATGTGAAGCATCGGAATCAATAACTAGTGTCACAGGAATGGTTAAAAACATAGACAGTAAGAGGAGCCAGTCTTCTTGTACTTGAGTCGGCATTGTGCCTTTTGTATTTAATTCCGATGCAATTTCTGTGTTTCATCGTCAATAAGAAGGTCAGAGGGATACAGAAAACCTAATGTGAAGCATCGGAGTCTATAACTAGTGTCACAGGAATGGTTCAAATCTTAGACAGTAAGAAGAGTCAATTTTCTTGTACTTCAGTCTGCATTGTGCCTTCTGTATATAATTCCGAAGCAATTTCTGTGTTTCATCGTCAATATGAAGGTCACAGGGATACAGAAAACCTGAAGTGAAGCATCGGAATCTACAACTAGTGCCCCAGGAATGGTTCAAAACATAAACAGTAAGAAGAGTCAGTTTTCTTGGACTTAAGTCGGCATAGTGCTCTTTGTATTTAAGTCCGATGCAATTTCTGTGTTTCATCATCAATAAGAATGTCAGAGGGATACTGTAAACCTGAAGTAAAGCATCGGAATCTATAACTAGTGTCACAGGAATGGTTCAAACATAGACACTAAGAAGAGTCAGTTTTCTTGTACTTGAGTCGGCATTGTGGCATTTGTATTTAATTCCGATGCAATTTCTGTGTTTCATCGTCAATACGAAAGTCAGAGGGATACAGTAAACCTGAAGTGGATCATCGGAATCTATAACTAGTGTCGGAGGAATGGTTCAAAACATAGACAGTAGGAAGAGTCTGTCTTCTTGTACTTAAGTCGGCATTGTGCATTTTGTATTTAATTCCGATGCAATTTCTGTGTTTCGGCGCCAATTAGAAGGTCCAAGGGATACTGTAAACCTGAAGTGAAGCATCGGAATCGAAAACCCGTCACACAGGAAAGGTTCAAAACGTAGACAGTAAGAAGAGTCAGTCTTCTTGTACTTAAGTCGGCATTGTGCCATTTGTATTTTATTAAGATGCAATATCTGTCTTTCATCGTCAGTAACTAGGTCAGAGGGATACAGTATACCTGAAGTGAAGCATCGGAATCTAAAACTAGTGTCACAGGAATGGTTAAAAACATAGACAGTAAGAGGAGCCAGACTTCTTGTACTTGAATCGGCATTGTGCCTTTTGTATTTAATTCGGATGCAATTTCTGTGTTTCATCGTCAATAACAAGGTCAGAGGGATACAATAAACCTGAAGTGAAGAATCGAAATCTGTAGATAGTGTCACAGGAATGGAATAAAGCATAGACAATAAGAAGAGTCAGATTTCTTGTACTTAAGTCGGCATTGTGCCTTTTGTATTTAATTCCGATGCAATTTCTGTGTTTCATCGTCAATAAGGAGGTCAGAGGGATACAGTAAACCTGAAGTGAAGCATCGGAATCTATAACTACTGTCACAGGAATGGTTCAAACATAGACAGTAAGAAGAGTCAGTTTTCTTTTACTTAAGTAAGATTTGTGCCTTTTGTATTAAATTCCCATGCAATTTCTGTGTTTCGTCTTCAATAAGAAGGTCCAAGGTATACTGTAAACCTGAAGTGAAACATCGGAATCTAAAACCGGTCTCACAAGAAAGGTTCAAGAAATAGTCAGTAAGAAGAGCCAGTCTTCTTGTACTTGTGTCGGCATTGTGCCTTTTGTATTTAATTCAGATGCAATTTCTGTGTTTCATCGTCAGTAAGAAGGTCAGAGGGATACAGTAAACCTGAAGTGATGCATCGGAATCTATAACTAGTGTCACAGGAATGGTACAAAACATAGACAGTAAGAAGAGTCAGTTTTCTTCTACTTAAGTCGCAATGTGCCTTTTGTATTTAATTCCGATGCAATTTCTGTGATTCATCGTCAATAAGGATGTCAGAGGGATACAGTAAACCTGAAGTGAAGCATCGGAATCTATAACTAGTGTCACGGGAATGTTTCAAACATAGACAGTAAGAAGAGTCAGTTTTCTTGTACCTAAGTCGGCATTGTGCCTTTTGTATTTAATTCCGATGCATTTTCTGTGTTTCATCGTCAATAGGAAGGTCAGAGGGATGCAGTAAACCTGAAGTGATGCATCGGAATCTATAACTAGTGTCACAGGAATGGGTCAAACCATAGATATTAAGAAGAGTCAGTTTTCTTGTACTACAGTCGGCATTGTGCCTTTTCTATTTAATTCCGATGCAATTTCTGTGTTTCGTCGTTAGTAAGAAGGTCCAAGGGATACAGTAAACCTGAACCGAAGCATCGGAATCTACAACCGGTCTCACAGGAAAGGTTCAAAACATAGACAGTTAGAAGAGCCAGTCTTCTTGTACTTGGGTCGGCATTGTGCCTTTTGTATTTAGGTCCGATGCAATTTCTGTGTTTCATCATCAATACTACGGTCAGAGAGATACAGTAAACTTGAAGTGAAGCATCGAAATCTATAACTAGTGTCACAGGAATGGTTCAAAACATAGACGGTAAGAAGAGACAGACTTCTTGTACTTGAGTCGGCATTGTGATTTTTGTATTTAATTCCCATGAATTTTTTGTGTTTCATCGTCAATAAGATGGTCAGAGGGATACAGTAAACCTGAAGTGAAGCATCGGAATCTATAACTAGTGTCACAGGAATGGTTCAAATCATTGACAGTAAGAAGAGCCAGTTTTCTTGTACTAGAGTCGGCATAGTGCCTTTTGTATTTCATTACGATGAAATTTTTGTGTTTGATCGTCAATGAGTACGTTAGAGGGTTACTGTAAACCTGAAGTGAAGCATCAGAATCTATAACTAGTGTCACAGGAATGGTTCAAAACATAGACAGTAGGAAGATTCAGTCTTCTTGTACTTAAGTCGAAATTGTGACTTTTGTATTTAATTCCGATGCAATTTCTGTGTTTCATCGTGAATAAGAAGGTCAGCTGGATAAAGTAAACCTGAAGTGAAGCATCGGAATCTATAACTAGTGTCACAGGAATGGTTCAAAACATAGACAGGAAAAAGAGACAGTTTTCTTGTACTTAAGTCGGCGATGTGCATTTTCTTTTTAATTCCGATGCAATTTCTGTGTTCGTCGTCACTAAGAAGGTCCAAGGAATACAGTAAACCTGAAGTGAAGCATCGGAATCTAAAACCGGGCTCACAGGAAAGGTTCAAAACATAGACAGTAAGGAGGAACAGACTTCTTGTACTTGAGTCGGCATTGTGATTTTTGTATTTAATTCCGATGCAGTTTCTGTGTTTCATCGTCTATAAGGTCAGAGCGATACAGTAAAACTGAAGTGAAGCATCGCAATCTATAACTACTGTCACAGGAATGGTTCAAACATAGACAGTAAGAAGAGTCAGTTTTCTTTCACTTAAGTTCCGCATTGTGCCTTTTGTATTTAATTCCCATGCAATTTCTGTGTTTCGTCGTCAATAAGAAGGTCCAAGGGACACAGTAAACCTGAAGTCAAGCATCGGAATCTAAAACTGGTCTCACAGGAAAGGTTCAAAACATAGATAGTAAGAAGAGACAGCCTACTTCTACTTTAGTCGGCATTGTGCCTTTTGTATTTAATTCCCATTCATTTTCTGTGGTTCATCGTCAATAAGAAGGTCAGAGGGATACAGTAAACCTGAGGTGATGCATCGGAATCTATAACTAGTGTCACAGGAATAATTCAAAGCATAAATAGTAAGGAGAGTCAGTTTTATTGTACTTATGTCGGCATTGTGCTTTTTCTATTTAATTATGATGCAATTTCTGAAATTCGTCGTCAATAAGAAGGACCAAGGGATACAGTAGACCTGAATTGAAGCATCGGAATCTAAAACCGGTGTCACAGGAAAGGTTCAAAGCATAGACAGTAAGAAGACCTGGTCTTCTTGTACTTGAGACGGCATTGGGTCTTTTGTATATAATTCCGAGTCAATTTCTGTGTTTCATCGCCAATAAGGTCAGCTGGATACGGTAAACCTGAAGTGAAGCATCGGAATCTATAACTAGTGTCACAGGAATGGTTCAAATCATAGACAGGAAGAAGAGTCAGTAGTCTTGTACTTAAGTCGGCATTTTTCCTTTTGTATTTAATTCCGATGCAATTTTTGTGTTTCGTCGTCAATAAGAAGGTCCAAGGGATACAGTAAACCTGAAGTGAAGCATCGGAATCTATAACTAGAGTCACAGGAATGGTTCAAATCATAGACAGTAAAAAGAGTCAGTCTTCTTGTACTTGAGTCGGCATTGTGCCTTTTGTATATGCTTCCGATGCAATTTCTGTGTTTCATCGTCGATAAGAAGGTCAGAGGGATACAGAAAACCTGATGTGAAGCATCGGAATCAATAACTAGTGTCACAGGAATGGTAAAAAAAAAACAGACAGTAAGAGGAGCCAGTCTTCTTGTACTTGAGTTGGCATTGTGCCTTTTGTATTTAATTCCGATGCAATTTCTGTGTTTCATCGTCAATACGAAGGTCAGAGGGATACAGAAAACCTAATGTGAAGCATCGGAGTCTATAACTAGTGTCCCAGGAATGGTTCCAAACATATACATAAAGAAGAGTCAGTTTTCTTGGACTTAAGTCGGCATAGTGCTCTTTGTATTTAAGTCCGATGCAATTTCTGTGTTTCATCATCAATAAGAATGTCAGAGGGATACTGTAAACCTGAAGTAAAGCATCGGAATCTATAACTAGTGTCACAGGAATGGTTCGAACATAGACACTAAGAAGAGTCAGTTTTTTCTTGTACTTAAGTCAGCATTGTGCCTTTTCTATTTAATTCCGATGCAATTTCTGTGTTTGATCGTCAATGAGAAGGTCAGAGGGATACAGTAAACCTGAAGTGAAGCATCGGAATCTATAACTGGTGTCACAGGAAAGGTTCAAATCAGAGACAGGGAGAAGAGTCAGTCTTCTTGGACTTCAGTCGGCATTGTGGCTTTTGTATTTAATTCCGATGCAATTTCTGTGTTTCATCGTCAATAAGAAAGTCAGAGGGATACAGTAAACCTGAAGTGAAGCATCGGAATCTATAACTAGAGTCGCAGGAATGGTTCAAAACATAGACAGTAGGAAGAGTCTGTCTTCTTGTACTTAAGTCGGCATTGTGCCTTTTGTATTTAATTCCGATGCAATTTCTGTGTTTCGGCGCCAATTGGAAGGTCCAAGGGATACAGTAAACCTGAAGTGAAGCATCGGAATCGAAAACCCGTCACACAGGAAAGGTTCAAAACATAGACAGTAAGAAGTGCCCGTCCTCTTGTACTTGAGTCGGCATTATGCCTTTTGTATTTAATTCCGATGCAATTTCTGTGTTTCATCGTCAATAACAAGGTCAGAGGGAACAGTAAACCTGAAGTGAAGAATCACAATCTGTAGATAGTGTCACAGGAATGGATCAAATCATAGACAGTAAGAAGAGTCAGATTTCTTTTACTTAAGTCGGCATTGTGACTTTTGTATTTAATTCCGATGCAATTTCTGTGTTTCATCGTCAGTAAGAAGGTCAGAGGGATACAGTAAACCTGAAGTGATGCATCGGAATCTATAACTAGTGTCACAGGAATGGTACAAAACAAAGACAGTAAGAAGAGTCAGATTTCTTGTACTTAAGTCGGCAATGTGCCTTTTGTATTTGATTCCGATGCAATTTCTGTGATTCATCGTCAATAAGGATGTCAGAGGGCTACAGTAAACCTGAAGTGAAGCATCGGAATCTATAACTAGTGTCACGGGAATGTTTCAAACATAGACAGTAAGAAGAGTCAGTTTTCTTGTACCTAAGTCGGCATTGTGCCTTTTGTATTTAATTCCGATGCATTTTCTGTGTTTCATCGTCAATAGGAAGGTCAGAGGGATGCAGTAAACCTGAAGTGATGCATCGGAATCTATAACTAGTGTCACAGGAATGGGTCAAACCATAGATATTAAGAAGAGTCAGTTTTCTTGTACTACAGTCGGCATTGTGCCTTTTCTATTTAATTCCGATGCAATTTCTGTGTTTCGTCGTTAGTAAGAAGGTCCAAGGGATACAGTAAACCTGAACCGAAGCATCGGAATCTACAACCGGTCTCACAGGAAAGGTTCAAAACATAGACAGTTAGAAGAGCCAGTCTTCTTGTACTTGGGTCGGCATTGTGCCTTTTGTATTTAGGTCCGATGCAATTTCTGTGTTTCATCATCAATACTACGGTCAGAGAGATACAGTAAACTTGAAGTGAAGCATCGAAATCTATAACTAGTGTCACAGGAATGGTTCAAAACATAGACGGTAAGAAGAGACAGACTTCTTGTACTTGAGTCGGCATTGTGATTTTTGTATTTAATTCCCATGAATTTTTTGTGTTTCATCGTCAATAAGATGGTCAGAGGGATACAGTAAACCTGAAGTGAAGCATCGGAATCTATAACTAGTGTCACAGGAATGGTTCAAATCATTGACAGTAAGAAGAGCCAGTTTTCTTGTACTAGAGTCGGCATAGTGCCTTTTGTATTTCATTACGATGAAATTTTTGTGTTTGATCGTCAATGAGTACGTTAGAGGGTTACTGTAAACCTGAAGTGAAGCATCAGAATCTATAACTAGTGTCACAGGAATGGTTCAAAACATAGACAGTAGGAAGATTCAGTCTTCTTGTACTTAAGTCGAAATTGTGACTTTTGTATTTAATTCCGATGCAATTTCTGTGTTTCATCGTCAATAAGAAGGTCAGCTGGATAAAGTAAACCTGAAGTGAAGCATCGGAATCTATAACTAGTGTCACAGGAATGGTTCAAAACATAGACAGGAAAAAGAGACAGTTTTCTTGTACTTAAGTCGGCGATGTGCATTTTCTTTTTAATTCCGATGCAATTTCTGTGTTCGTCGTCACTAAGAAGGTCCAAGGAATACAGTAAACCTGAAGTGAAGCATCGGAATCTAAAACCGGGCTCACAGGAAAGGTTCAAAACATAGACAGTAAGGAGGAACAGACTTCTTGTACTTGAGTCGGCATTGTGATTTTTGTATTTAATTCCGATGCAGTTTCTGTGTTTCATCGTCTATAAGGTCAGAGCGATACAGTAAACCTGAAGTGAAGCATCGCAATCTATAACTACTGTCACAAGAATGGTTCAAACATAGACAGTAAGAAGAGTCAGTTTTCTTTCACTTAAGTTCCGCATTGTGCCTTTTGTATTTAATTCCCATGCAATTTCTGTGTTTCGTCGTCAATAAGAAGGTCCAAGGGACACAGTAAACCTGAAGTCAAGCATCGGAATCTAAAACTGGTCTCACAGGAAAGGTTCAAAACATAGATAGTAAGAAGAGACAGCCTACTTCTACTTTAGTCGGCATTGTGCCTTTTGTATTTAATTCCCATTCATTTTCTGTGTTTCATCGTCAATAAGAAGGTCAGAGGGATACAGTAAACCTGAGGTGATGCATCGGAATCTATAACTAGTGTCACAGGAATAATTCAAAGCATAAATAGTAAGGAGAGTCAGTTTTATTGTACTTATGTCGGCATTGTGCTTTTTCTATTTAATTATGATGCAATTTCTGAAATTCGTCGTCAATAAGAAGGACCAAGGGATACAGTAGACCTGAATTGAAGCATCGGAATCTAAAACCGGTGTCACAGGAAAGGTTCAAAGCATAGACAGTAAGAAGACCTGGTCTTCTTGTACTTGAGACGGCATTGGGTCTTTTGTATATAATTCCGAGTCAATTTCTGTGTTTCATCGCCAATAAGGTCAGCTGGATACGGTAAACCTGAAGTGAAGCATCGGAATCTATAACTAGTGTCACAGGAATGGTTCAAATCATAGACAGGAAGAAGAGTCAGTAGTCTTGTACTTAAGTCGGCATTTTTCCTTTTGTATTTAATTCCGATGCAATTTTTGTGTTTCGTCGTCAATAAGAAGGTCCAAGGGATACAGTAAACCTGAAGTGAAGCATCGGAATCTATAACTAGAGTCACAGGAATGGTTCAAATCATAGACAGTAAAAAGAGTCAGTCTTCTTGTACTTGAGTCGGCATTGTGCCTTTTGTATATGCTTCCGATGCAATTTCTGTGTTTCATCGTCGATAAGAAGGTCAGAGGGATACAGAAAACCTGATGTGAAGCATCGGAATCAATAACTAGTGTCACAGGAATGGTAAAAAAAAAACAGACAGTAAGAGGAGCCAGTCTTCTTGTACTTGAGTTGGCATTGTGCCTTTTGTATTTAATTCCGATGCAATTTCTGTGTTTCATCGTCAATACGAAGGTCAGAGGGATACAGAAAACCTAATGTGAAGCATCGGAGTCTATAACTAGTGTCCCAGGAATGGTTCCAAACATATACATAAAGAAGAGTCAGTTTTCTTGGACTTAAGTCGGCATAGTGCTCTTTGTATTTAAGTCCGATGCAATTTCTGTGTTTCATCATCAATAAGAATGTCAGAGGGATACTGTAAACCTGAAGTAAAGCATCGGAATCTATAACTAGTGTCACAGGAATGGTTCGAACATAGACACTAAGAAGAGTCAGTTTTTTCTTGTACTTAAGTCAGCATTGTGCCTTTTCTATTTAATTCCGATGCAATTTCTGTGTTTGATCGTCAATGAGAAGGTCAGAGGGATACAGTAAACCTGAAGTGAAGCATCGGAATCTATAACTGGTGTCACAGGAATGGTTCAAATCAGAGACAGGGAGAAGAGTCAGTCTTCTTGGACTTCAGTCGGCATTGTGGCTTTTGTATTTAATTCCGATGCAATTTCTGTGTTTCATCGTCAATAAGAAAGTCAGAGGGATACAGTAAACCTGAAGTGAAGCATCGGAATCTATAACTAGAGTCGCAGGAATGGTTCAAAACATAGACAGTAGGAAGAGTCTGTCTTCTTGTACTTAAGTCGGCATTGTGCCTTTTGTATTTAATTCCGATGCAATTTCTGTGTTTCGGCGCCAATTGGAAGGTCCAAGGGATACAGTAAACCTGAAGTGAAGCATCGGAATCGAAAACCCGTCACACAGGAAAGGTTCAAAACATAGACAGTAAGAAGTGCCCGTCCTCTTGTACTTGAGTCGGCATTATGCCTTTTGTATTTAATTCCGATGCAATTTCTGTGTTTCATCGTCAATAACAAGGTCAGAGGGATACAGTAAACCTGAAGTGAAGAATCACAATCTGTAGATAGTGTCACAGGAATGGATCAAATCATAGACAGTAAGAAGAGTCAGATTTCTTTTACTTAAGTCGGCATTGTGACTTTTGTATTTAATTCCGATGCAATTTCTGTGTTTCATCGTCAGTAAGAAGGTCAGAGGGATACAGTAAACCTGAAGTGATGCATCGGAATCTATAACTAGTGTCACAGGAATGGTACAAAACAAAGACAGTAAGAAGAGTCAGATTTCTTGTACTTAAGTCGGCAATGTGCCTTTTGTATTTGATTCCGATGCAATTTCTGTGATTCATCGTCAATAAGGATGTCAGAGGGCTACAGTAAACCTGAAGTGAAGCATCGGAATCTATAACTAGTGTCACGGGAATGTTTCAAACATAGACAGTAAGAAGAGTCAGTTTTCTTGTACCTAAGTCGGCATTGTGCCTTTTGTATTTAATTCCGATGCATTTTCTGTGTTTCATCGTCAATAGGAAGGTCAGAGGGATGCAGTAAACCTGAAGTGATGCATCGGAATCTATAACTAGTGTCACAGGAATGGGTCAAACCATAGATATTAAGAAGAGTCAGTTTTCTTGTACTACAGTCGGCATTGTGCCTTTTCTATTTAATTCCGATGCAATTTCTGTGTTTCGTCGTTAGTAAGAAGGTCCAAGGGATACAGTAAACCTGAACCGAAGCATCGGAATCTACAACCGGTCTCACAGGAAAGGTTCAAAACATAGACAGTTAGAAGAGCCAGTCTTCTTGTACTTGGGTCGGCATTGTGCCTTTTGTATTTAGGTCCGATGCAATTTCTGTGTTTCATCATCAATACTACGGTCAGAGAGATACAGTAAACTTGAAGTGAAGCATCGAAATCTATAACTAGTGTCACAGGAATGGTTCAAAACATAGACGGTAAGAAGAGACAGACTTCTTGTACTTGAGTCGGCATTGTGATTTTTGTATTTAATTCCCATGAATTTTTTGTGTTTCATCGTCAATAAGATGGTCAGAGGGATACAGTAAACCTGAAGTGAAGCATCGGAATCTATAACTAGTGTCACAGGAATGGTTCAAATCATTGACAGTAAGAAGAGCCAGTTTTCTTGTACTAGAGTCGGCATAGTGCCTTTTGTATTTCATTACGATGAAATTTTTGTGTTTGATCGTCAATGAGTACGTTAGAGGGTTACTGTAAACCTGAAGTGAAGCATCAGAATCTATAACTAGTGTCACAGGAATGGTTCAAAACATAGACAGTAGGAAGATTCAGTCTTCTTGTACTTAAGTCGAAATTGTGACTTTTGTATTTAATTCCGATGCAATTTCTGTGTTTCATCGTCAATAAGAAGGTCAGCTGGATAAAGTAAACCTGAAGTGAAGCATCGGAATCTATAACTAGTGTCACAGGAATGGTTCAAAACATAGACAGGAAAAAGAGACAGTTTTCTTGTACTTAAGTCGGCGATGTGCATTTTCTTTTTAATTCCGATGCAATTTCTGTGTTCGTCGTCACTAAGAAGGTCCAAGGAATACAGTAAACCTGAAGTGAAGCATCGGAATCTAAAACCGGGCTCACAGGAAAGGTTCAAAACATAGACAGTAAGGAGGAACAGACTTCTTGTACTTGAGTCGGCATTGTGATTTTTGTATTTAATTCCGATGCAGTTTCTGTGTTTCATCGTCTATAAGGTCAGAGCGATACAGTAAACCTGAAGTGAAGCATCGCAATCTATAACTACTGTCACAAGAATGGTTCAAACATAGACAGTAAGAAGAGTCAGTTTTCTTTCACTTAAGTTCCGCATTGTGCCTTTTGTATTTAATTCCCATGCAATTTCTGTGTTTCGTCGTCAATAAGAAGGTCCAAGGGACACAGTAAACCTGAAGTCAAGCATCGGAATCTAAAACTGGTCTCACAGGAAAGGTTCAAAACATAGATAGTAAGAAGAGACAGCCTACTTCTACTTTAGTCGGCATTGTGCCTTTTGTATTTAATTCCCATTCATTTTCTGTGTTTCATCGTCAATAAGAAGGTCAGAGGGATACAGTAAACCTGAGGTGATGCATCGGAATCTATAACTAGTGTCACAGGAATAATTCAAAGCATAAATAGTAAGGAGAGTCAGTTTTATTGTACTTATGTCGGCATTGTGCTTTTTCTATTTAATTATGATGCAATTTCTGAAATTCGTCGTCAATAAGAAGGACCAAGGGATACAGTAGACCTGAATTGAAGCATCGGAATCTAAAACCGGTGTCACAGGAAAGGTTCAAAGCATAGACAGTAAGAAGACCTGGTCTTCTTGTACTTGAGACGGCATTGGGTCTTTTGTATATAATTCCGAGTCAATTTCTGTGTTTCATCGCCAATAAGGTCAGCTGGATACGGTAAACCTGAAGTGAAGCATCGGAATCTATAACTAGTGTCACAGGAATGGTTCAAATCATAGACAGGAAGAAGAGTCAGTAGTCTTGTACTTAAGTCGGCATTTTTCCTTTTGTATTTAATTCCGATGCAATTTTTGTGTTTCGTCGTCAATAAGAAGGTCCAAGGGATACAGTAAACCTGAAGTGAAGCATCGGAATCTATAACTAGAGTCACAGGAATGGTTCAAATCATAGACAGTAAAAAGAGTCAGTCTTCTTGTACTTGAGTCGGCATTGTGCCTTTTGTATATGCTTCCGATGCAATTTCTGTGTTTCATCGTCGATAAGAAGGTCAGAGGGATACAGAAAACCTGATGTGAAGCATCGGAATCAATAACTAGTGTCACAGGAATGGTAAAAAAAAAACAGACAGTAAGAGGAGCCAGTCTTCTTGTACTTGAGTTGGCATTGTGCCTTTTGTATTTAATTCCGATGCAATTTCTGTGTTTCATCGTCAATACGAAGGTCAGAGGGATACAGAAAACCTAATGTGAAGCATCGGAGTCTATAACTAGTGTCCCAGGAATGGTTCCAAACATATACATAAAGAAGAGTCAGTTTTCTTGGACTTAAGTCGGCATAGTGCTCTTTGTATTTAAGTCCGATGCAATTTCTGTGTTTCATCATCAATAAGAATGTCAGAGGGATACTGTAAACCTGAAGTAAAGCATCGGAATCTATAACTAGTGTCACAGGAATGGTTCGAACATAGACACTAAGAAGAGTCAGTTTTTTCTTGTACTTAAGTCAGCATTGTGCCTTTTCTATTTAATTCCGATGCAATTTCTGTGTTTGATCGTCAATGAGAAGGTCAGAGGGATACAGTAAACCTGAAGTGAAGCATCGGAATCTATAACTGGTGTCACAGGAATGGTTCAAATCAGAGACAGGGAGAAGAGTCAGTCTTCTTGGACTTCAGTCGGCATTGTGGCTTTTGTATTTAATTCCGATGCAATTTCTGTGTTTCATCGTCAATAAGAAAGTCAGAGGGATACAGTAAACCTGAAGTGAAGCATCGGAATCTATAACTAGAGTCGCAGGAATGGTTCAAAACATAGACAGTAGGAAGAGTCTGTCTTCTTGTACTTAAGTCGGCATTGTGCCTTTTGTATTTAATTCCGATGCAATTTCTGTGTTTCGGCGCCAATTGGAAGGTCCAAGGGATACAGTAAACCTGAAGTGAAGCATCGGAATCGAAAACCCGTCACACAGGAAAGGTTCAAAACATAGACAGTAAGAAGTGCCCGTCCTCTTGTACTTGAGTCGGCATTATGCCTTTTGTATTTAATTCCGATGCAATTTCTGTGTTTCATCGTCAATAACAAGGTCAGAGGGATACAGTAAACCTGAAGTGAAGAATCACAATCTGTAGATAGTGTCACAGGAATGGATCAAATCATAGACAGTAAGAAGAGTCAGATTTCTTTTACTTAAGTCGGCATTGTGACTTTTGTATTTAATTCCGATGCAATTTCTGTGTTTCATCGTCAGTAAGAAGGTCAGAGGGATACAGTAAACCTGAAGTGATGCATCGGAATCTATAACTAGTGTCACAGGAATGGTACAAAACAGAGACAGTAAGAAGAGTCAGATTTCTTGTACTTAAGTCGGCAATGTGCCTTTTGTATTTGATTCCGATGCAATTTCTGTGATTCATCGTCAATAAGGATGTCAGAGGGATACAGTAAACCTGACGTGAAGCATCGGAATCTATAACTAGTGTCACGGGAATGTTTCAAACATAGACAGTAAGAAGAGTCAGTTTTCTTGTACCTATGTCGGCATTGTGCATTTTGTATTTAATTCCGATGCATTTTCTGTGTTTCATCGTCAATAGGAAGGTCAGAGTGATGCAGTAAACCTGAAGTGATGCATCGGAATCTATAACTAGTGTCACAGGAATGGGTCAAACCATAGATATTAAGAAGAGTCAGTTTTCTTGTACTGCAGTCGGCATTGTGCCTTTTCTATTTAATTCCGATGCAATTTCTGTGTTTAGTCGTTAGTAAGAAGGTCCAAGGGATACAGTAAACCTGAACCGAAGCATCGGAATCTACAACCGGTCTCACAGGAAAGGTTCAAAACATAGACAGTAAGAAGAGCCAGTCTTCTTGTACTTAGGTCGGCATTGTGCCTTTTGTATTTAGGTCCGATGCAATTTCTGTGTTTCATCAACAATACGACGGTCAGAGAGATACAGTAAACTTGAAGTGAAGCATCGAAATCTATAACTAGTGTCACAGGAATGGTTCAAAACATAGACGGTAAAAAGAGGCAGACTTCTTGTACTTGAGTCGGCATTGTGATTTTTGTATTTAATTCCCATGAATTTTTTGTGTTTCATCGTCAATAAGAAGGTCAGAGGGATACAGTAAACCTGAAGTGAAGCATCAGAATCTATAACTAGTGTCACAGGAATGGTTCAAAGCATAGACAGTAGGAAGATTCAGTCTTCTTGTACTTAAGTCGGCATTGTGACTTTTGTATTTAATTCCGATGCAATTTCTGTGTTTCATCGTCAATAAGAAGGTCAGCTGGATAAAGTAAACCTGAAGTGAAGCATCGCAATCTATAACTACTGTCACAGGAATGGTTCAAACATAGACAGTAAGAAGAGTCAGTTTTCTTTTACTTAATTCCGCATTGTGCCTTTTGTATTTAGTTCCCATGCAATTTCTGTGTTTCGTCGTCAATAAGAAGGTCCAAGGGATACAGTATACCTGAAGTCAAGCATCGGAATCTAAAACTGGTCTCACAGGAAAGGTTCAAAACATAGACAGTAAGAAGACCCGGTCTTCTTGTACTTGAGACGGCATTGGGTCTTTTGTATATAATTCCGAGTCAATTTCTGTGTTTCATCGCCAATAAGGTCAGCTGGATACGGTAAACCTGAAGTGAAGCATCGGAATCTATAACTACTGTCACAGGAATGGTTCAAACATAGACAGTAAGAAGAGTCAGTTTTCTTTTACTTAATTCCGCATTGTGCCTTTTGTATTTAATTCCCATGCAATTTCTGTGTTTCGTCGTCAATAAGAGGGTCCAAGGGATACAGTATACCTGAAGTCAAGCATCGGAATCTAAAACTGGTCTCACAGGAAAGGTTCAAAACATAGACAGTAAGAAGACCCGGTCTTCTTGTACTTGAGACGGCATTGGGTCTTTTGTATATAATTCCGAGTCAATTTCTGTGTTTCATCGCCAATAAGGTCAGCTGGATACGGTAAACCTGAAGTGAAGCATCGGAATCTATAACTAGTGTCACAGGAATGGTACAAATCATAGACAGGAAGAAGAGTCAGTAGTCTTGTACTTAAGTCGGCATTTTTCCTTTTGTATTTAATTCCGATGCAATTTTTGTGTTTCGTCGTCAATAAGAAGGTCCATGGGATACAGTAAACCTGAAGTGAAGCATCGGAATCTATAACTAGTGTCACAGGAATGGTTCAAATCATAGACAGTAAGAAGAGTCAGTCTTCTTGGACTTGAGTCGGCATTGTGGCTTTTGTATTTAATTCCGATGCAATTTCTGAGTTTCATCGTCAATAAGAAAGTCAGAGGGATACAGTAAACCTGAAGTGAAGCATCGGAATCTATAACTAGTGTCGCAGGAATGGTTCAAAACATAGACAGTAGGAAGAGTCTGTCTTCTTGTACTTAAGTCGGCATTGTGCCTTTTGTATTTAATTCCGATGCAATTACTGTGTTTCGGCGCCAATTAGAAGGTCCAAGGGATACAGTAAACCTGAAGTGAAGCATCGGAATCGAAAACCCGTCACACACGAAAGGTTCAAAACATAGACAGTAAGAAGAGCCCGTCCTCTTGTACTTGAGTCGGCATTATGCCTTTTGTATTTAATTCCGATGCAATTTCTGTGTTTCATCGTCAATAACAAGGTCAGAGAGATACAGTAAACCTGTAGTGAAGAATCACAATCTGTAGATAGTGTCACAGGAATGGATCAAAACATAGACAGGAAAAAGAGACAGTTTTCTTGTACTGAAGTCGGCGATGTGCATTTTCTTTTTAATTCCGATGCAATTTCTGTGTTTCATCGTCAATAAGGTCAGAGGGATACAGTAAACCTGAAGTGAAGCATCGCAATCTATAACTACTGTCACAGGAATGGTTCAAACATAGACAGTAAGAAGAGTCAGTTTTCTTTCACTTAAGTTGCGCATTGTGCCTTTTGTATTTAATTCCCATGCAATTTCTGTGTTTCGTCGTCAATAAGAAGGTCCAAGGGATACAGTAAACCTGAAGTCAAGCATCGGAATCTAAAACTGGTCCCACAGGAAAGGTTCAAAACATAGATAGTAAGAAGAGACAGCCTACTTGTACTTTAGTCGGCATTGTGCCTTTTGTATTTAATTCCCATTCATTTTCTGTGTTTCATCGTCAATAAGAAGGTCAGAGGGATACAGTAAACCTGAGGTGATGCATCGGAATCTATAACTAGTGTCACAGGAATAATTCAAAGCATAAATAGTAAGGAGAGTCAGTTTTCTTGTACTTATGTCGGCATTGTGCTTTTTCCATTTAATTATGATGCAATTTCTGAAATTCGTCGTCAATAAGAAGGACCAAGGGATACAGTAGACCTGAATTGAAGCATCGGAATCTAAAACCGGTGTCACAGGAAAGGTTCAAAACATAGACAGTAAGAAGACCCGGTCTTCTTGTACTTGAGACGGCATTGGGTCTTTTGTATATAATTCCGAGTCTATTTCTGTGTTTCATCGCCAATAAGGTCAGCTGGATACGGTAAACCTGAAGTGAAGCATCGGAATCTATAACTAGTGTCACAGGAATGGTTCAAATCATAGACAGGAAGAAGAGTCAGTAGTCTTGTACTTAAGTCGGCATTTTTCCTTTTGTATTTAATTCCGATGCAATTTTTGTGTTTCGTCGTCAATAAGAAGGTCCAAGGGATACAGTAAACCTGAAGTGAAGCATCGGAATCTATAACTAGAGTCACAGGAATGGTTCAAATCATAGACAGTAAGAAGAGTCAGTCTTCTTGTACTTGAGTCGGCATTGTGCCTTTTGTATATACTTCCGATGCAATTTCTGTGTTTCATCGTCGATAAGAAGGTCAGAGGGATACAGAAAACCTGATGTGAAGCATCGGAATCAATAACTAGTGTCACAGGAATGGTTAAAAACATAGACAGTAAGAGGAGCCAGTCTTCTTGTACTTGAGTCGGCATTGTGCCTTTTGTATTTAATTCCGATGCAATTTCTGTGTTTCATCGTCAATAAGAAGGTCAGAGGGATACAGAAAACCAAATGTGAAGCATCGGAGTCTATAACTAGTGTCACAGGAATGGTTCAAATCTTAGACAGTAAGAAGAGTCAATTTTCTTGTACTTCAGTCTGCATTGTGCCTTCTGTATATAATTCCGAAGCAATTTCTGTGTTTCATCGTCAATAAGAAGGTCACAGGGATACAGAAAACCTGAAATGCAGCATCGTAATCTACAACTAGTGTCCCAGGAATGGTTCAAAACATAAACAGTAAGAAGAGTCAGTTTTCTTGGACTTAAGTCGGCATAGTGCTCTTTGTATTTAAGTCCGATGCAATTTCTGTGTTTCATCATCAATAAGAATGTCAGAGGGATACTGTAAACCTGAAGTAAAGCATCGGAATCTATAACTAGTGTCACAGGAATGGTTCAAACATAGACACTAAGAAGAGTCAGTTTTTTCTTGTACTTAAGTCGGCATTGCGCCTTTTCTATTTAATTCCGATGCAATTTCTGTGTTTGATCGTCAATGAGAAGGTCAGAGGGATACAGTAAACCTGAAGTGAAGCATCGGAATCTATAACTGGTGTCACAGGAATGGTTCAAATCATAGACAGGAAGAAGAGTCAGTCTTCTTGGACTTGAGTCGGCATTGTGGCTTTTGTATTTAATTCCGATGCAATTTCTGTGTTTCATCGTCAATAAGAAAGCCAGAGGGATACAGTAAACCTGAAGAGAAGCATCGGAATCTATAACTAGAGTCGCAGGAATGGTTCAAAACATAGACAGTAGGTAGGGTCTGTCTTCTTGTACTTAAGTCGGCATTGTGCCTTTTGTATTTAATTCCGATGCAATTTCTGTGTTTCGGCGCCAATTGGAAGGTCCAAGGGATACAGTAAACCTGATGTGAAGCATCGGAATCGAAAACCCGTCACACAGGAAAGGTTCAAAACATAGACAGTAAGAAGTGCCCGTCCTCTTGTACTTGAGTCGGCATTGTGATTTTTGTATTTAATTCCGAAGCAATTTCTGTGTTTCATCGTCAATAAGAAGGTCACAGGGATACAGAAAACCTGAAGTGCAGCATCGGAATCTACAACTAGTGTCCCAGGAATGGTTCAAAACATAAACAGTAAGAAGAGTCAGTTTTCTTGGACTTAAGTCGGCATAGTGCTCTTTGTATTTAAGTCCGATGCAATTTCTGTGTTTCATCATCAATAAGAATGTCAGAGGGATACTGTAAACCTGAAGTAAAGCATCGGAATCTATAACTAGTGTCACAGGAATGGTTCAAATCAGAGACCGTAAGAAGAGTCAGTCTTCTTGGACTTGAGTCGGCATTGTGACTTTTGTATTTAATTCCGATACAATTTCTGTGTTTCATCGTCAGTAAGAAGGTCAGAGGGATACAGTAAACCTGAAGTGATGCATCGGAATCTATAACTAGTGTCACAGGAATGGTATAAAACATAGACAGTAAGAAGTGTCAGTTTTCTTGTACTTAAGTCGGCAATGTGCCTTTTGTATTTAATTCCGATGCAATTTCTGTGTTTCATCGTCAGTAAGAAGGTCAGAGGGATACAGTAAACCTGTAGTGATGCATCGGAATCTATAACTAGTGTCACAGGAATGGTTCAAATCATAGACAGTAAGAAGAGTCAGTTTTCTTGTACTTAAGTCGGCAATGTGCCTTTTGTATTTAATTCCGATGCAATTTCTGTGATTCATCGTCAATAAGGATGTCAGAGGGATACAGTAAACCTGAAGTGAAGCATCGGAATCTATAACTAGTGTCACGGGAATGTTTCAAACATAGACAGTAAGAAGAGTCAGTATTCCTGTACCTAAGTCGGCATTGTGCCTTTTGTATTTAATTACGATGCATTTTCTGTGTTTCATCGTCAATAGGAAGGTCAGAGGGATGCAGTAAACCTGAAGTGATGCATCGGAATCTATAACTAGTGTCACAGGAATGGGTCAAACCATAGATATTAAGAAGAGTCAGTTTTCTTGTACTGCAGTCGGCATTGTGCCTTTTCTATTTAATTCCGATGCAATTTCTGTGTTTAGTCGTTAGTAAGAAGGTCCAAGGGATACAGTAAACCTGAACCGAAGCATCGGAATCTACAACCGGTCTCACAGGAAAGGTTCAAAACATAGACAGTAAGAAGAGCCAGTCTTCTTGTACTTAGGTCGGCATTGTGCCTTTTGTATTTAGGTCCGATGTAATTTCTGTGTTTCATCATCAATACGACGGTCAGAGAGATACAGTAAACTTGAAGTGAAGCATCGAAATCTATAACTAGTGTCACAGGAATGGTTCAAAACATAGACGGTAAGAAGAGACAGACTTCTTGTTCTTGAGTCGGCATTGTGATTTTTGTATTTAATTCCCATGAATTTTTTGTGTTTCATCGTCAATAAGAAGGTCAGAGGGATACAGTAAACCTGAAGTGAAGCATCGGAATCTATAACTAGTGTCACAGGAATGGTTCAAAGCATTGACAGTAAGAAGAGCCAGTTTTCTTGTACTAGAGTCGGCATAGCGCCTTTTGTATTTCATTCCGATGAAATTTTTGTGTTTGATCGTCAATGAGTAGGTTAGAGGGTAACTGTAAACCTGAAGTGAAGCATCAGAATCTATAACTAGTGTCACAGGAATGGTTCAAAGCATAGACAGTAGGAAGATTCAGTCTTCTTGTACTTAAGTCGGCATTGTGACTTTTGTATTTAATTCCGATGCAATTTCTGTGTTTCATCGTCAATAAGAAGGTCAGCTGGATAAAGTAAACCTGAAGTGAAGCATCGCAATCTATAACTACTGTCACAGGAATGGTTCAAACATAGACAGTAAGAAGAGTCAGTTTTCTTTTACTTAATTCCGCATTGTGCCTTTTGTATTTAATTCCCATGCAATTTCTGTGTTTCGTCGTCAATAAGAAGGTCCAAGGGATACAGTATACCTGAAGTCAAGCATCGGAATCTAAAACTGGTCTCACAGGAAAGGTTCAAAACATAGACAGTAAGAAGAGACAGTCTACTTGTACTTTAGTCGGCATTGTGCCTTTTGTATTTAATTCCTATTCATTTTCTGTGTTTCATCGTCAATAAGAAGGTCAGAGGGATACAGTAAACCTGAGGTGATGCATCGGAATCTATAACTAGTGTCACAGGAATAATTCAAAGCATAAATAGTAAGGAGAGTCAGTTTTCTTGTACTTAAGTCGGCATTGTGCTTTTTCTATTTAATTATGATGCAATTTCTGTAATTCGTCGTCAATAAGAAGGTCCAAGAGATACAGTGAACCTGAATTGAAGCATCGGAATCTAAAACCGATGTCACAGGAAAGGTTCAAAACATAGACAGTAAGAAGACCCGGTCTTCTTGTACTTGAGACGGCATTGGGTCTTTTGTATATTATTCCGAGTCAATTTCTGTGTTTCATCGCCAATAAGGTCAGCTGGATACGGTAAACCTGAAGTGAAGCATCGGAATCTATAACTAGTGTCACAGGAATGGTTCAAATCATAGACAGGAAGAAGAGTCAGTAGTCTTGTACTTAAGTCGGCATTTTTCCTTTTGTATTTAATTCCGATGCAATTTTTGTGTTTCGTCGTCAATAAGAAGGTCCAAGGGATACAGTAAACCTGAAGTGAAGCATCGGAATCTATAACTAGTGTCACAGGAATGGTTCAAATCATAGACAGTAAGAAGAGTCAGTCTTCTTGGACTTGAGTCGGCATTGTGGCTTTTGTATTTAATTCCGATGCAATTTCTGAGTTTCATCGTCAATAAGTAAGTCAGAGGGATACAGTAAACCTGAAGTGAAGCATCGGAATCTATAACTAGTGTCGCAGGAATGGTTCAAAACATAGACAGTAGGAAGAGTCTGTCTTCTTGTACTTAAGTCGGCATTGTGCCTTTTGTATTTAATTCCGATGCAATTTCTGTGTTTCGGCGCCAATTAGAAGGTCCAAGGGATACAGTAAACCTGAAGTGAAGCATCGGAATCGAAAACCCGTCACACACGAAAGGTTCAAAACATAGACAGTAAGAAGAGCCCGTCCTCTTGTACTTGAGTCTGCATTATGCCTTTTGTATTTAATTCCGATGCAATTTCTGTGTTTCATCGTCAATAACAAGGTCAGAGAGATACAGTAAACCTGAAGTGAAGAATCACAATCTGTAGATAGTGTCACAGGAATGGATCAAAACATAGACAGTAAGAAGAGTCAGATTTCTTTTACTTAAGTCGGCATTGTGCCTTTTGTATTTAATTCCGATGCAATTTCTGTGTTTCATCGTCAGTAAGAAGGTCAGAGGGATACAGTAAACCTGTAGTGATGCATCGGAATCTATAACTAGTGTCACAGGAATGGTACAAAACATAGACAGTAAGAAGAGTCAGTTTTCTTGTACTTAAGTCGGCAATGTGCCTTTTGTATTTAATTCCGATGCAATTTCTGTGATTCATCGTCAATAAGGATGTCAGAGGGATACAGTAAACCTGAAGTGAAGCATCGGAATCTATAACTAGTGTCACGGGAATGTTTCAAACATAGACAGTAAGAAGAGTCAGTATTCCTGTACCTAAGTCGGCATTGTGCCTTTTGTATTTAATTACGATGCATTTTCTGTGTTTCATCGTCAATAGGAAGGTCAGAGGGATGCAGTAAACCTGAAGTGATGCATCGGAATCTATAACTAGTGTCACAGGAATGGGTCAAACCATAGATATTAAGAAGAGTCAGTTTTCTTGTACTGCAGTCGGCATTGTGCCTTTTCTATTTAATTCCGATGCAATTTCTGTGTTTCGTCGTTATTAAGAAGGTCCAAGGGATACAGTAAACCTGAACCGAAGCATCGGAATCTACAACCGGTCTCACAGGAGAGGTTCAAAACATAGACAGTAAGAAGGGCCAGTCTTCTTGTACTTGGGTCGGCATTGTGCCTTTTGTATTTAGGTCCGATTCAATTTCTGTGTTTCATCATCAATACGACGGTCAGAGAGATACAGTAAACTTGAAGTGAGGCATCGAAATCCATAACTAGTGTCACAGGAATGGTTCAAAACATAGACGGTAAAAAGAGACAGACTTCTTGTACTTGAGTCGGCATTGTGATTTTTGTATTTAATTCCCATGAATTTTTTGTGTTTCATCGTCAATAAGAAGGTCAGAGGGATACAGTAAACCTGAAGTGAAGCATCGAAATCTATAACTAGTGCCACGGGAATGGTTCAAAGCATTGACAGTAAGAAGAGCCAGTTTTCTTGTACTAGAGTCGGCATAGTGCCTTTTGTATTTCATTCCGATGAAATTTTTGTGTTTGATCGTCAATGAGTAGGTTAGAGGGTTACTGTAAACCTGAAGTGAAGCATCAGAATCTATAACTAGTGTCACAGGAATGGTTCAAAACATAGACAGTAGGTAGATTCAGTCTTCTTGTACTTAAGTCGGCATTGTGACTTTTGTATTTAATTCCGATGCAATTTCTGTGTTTCATCGTCAATTAGAAGGTAAGCTGTATAAAGTAATCCTGAAGTGAAGCATCGGAATCTATAACTAGTGTCACAGGAATGGTTCAAAACATAGACAGGAAAAAGAGATAGTTTTCTTGTACTTAAGTCGGCGATGTGCATTTTCTATTTAATTCCGATGCAATTTCTGTGTTCGTCGTCACTAAGAAGGTCCAAGGAATACAGTAAACCTGAAGTGAAGCATCGGAATCTAAAACCGGGCTCACAGGAAAGGTTCAAAACATAGACAGTAAGGAGAAACAGACTTCTTGTACTTGAGTTGGCATTGTGATTTTTGTATTTAATACCGATGCAGTTTCTGTGATTCATCGTCAATAAGGAGGTCAGAGGGATACTGTAAACCTGAAGTGAAGCATCGGAATTTATAACTACTGTCACAGGAATGGTTCAAACATAGACAGTAAGAAGAGTCAGTTTTCTTTTACTTAAGTCCGCATTGTGCCTTTTGTATTTAATTCCCATGCAATTTCTGTGTTTCGTCGTCAATAAGAAGGTCCAAGGGATACAGTAAACCTTAAGTCAAGCATCGGAATCTAAAACTGGTCTCACAGGAAAGGTTCAAAACATAGACAGTAAGAAGAGACAGTCTACTTGTACTTTAGTCGGCATTGTGCCTTTTGTATTTAATTCCCATTCATTTTCTGTGTTTCATCGTCAATAAGAAGGTCAGAGGGATACAGTAAACCTGAGGTGATGCATCGGAATCTATAACTAGTGTCACAGGAATACTTCAAAGCATAAATAGTAAGGAGAGTCAGTTTTCTTGTACTTAAGTCTGCATTGTGCTTTTTGTATTTAATTATGATGCAATTTCTGTAATTCGTCGTCAATAAGAAGGTCCAAGGGATACAGTAAACCTGAATTGAAGCATCGGAATCTAAAACCGGTGTCACAGGAAAGGTTCAAAACATAGACAGTAGGAAGACCCGGTCTTCTTGTACTTGAGACGGCATTGGGTCTTTTGTATATAATTCCGAGTCAATTTCTGTGTTTCATCGCCAATAAGGTCAGCTGGATACGGTAAACCTGAAGTGAAGCATCGGAATCTATAACTAGTGTCACAGGAATGGTTCAAATCATAGACAGGAAGAAGAATCAGTAGTCTTGTACTTAAGTCGGCATTTTTCCTTTTGTATTTAATTCCGATGCAATTTTTGTGTTTCGTCGTCAATAAGAAGGTCCAAGGAATACAGTAAACCTGAGGTGAAGCATCGGAATCTATAACTAGAGTCACAGGAATGGTTCAAAACATAGACAGTAAGAAGAGTCAGTCTTCTTGTACTTGAGTCGGTATTGTGCCTTTTGTATATATTTCCGATGCAATTTCTGTGTTTCATCGTCAATAAGTAGGTCAGAGGGATACAGAAAACCTGATGTGAAGCATCGGAATCAATAACTAGTGTCACAGGAATGGTTAAAATCATAGACAGTAAGAGGAGCCAGTCTTCTTGTACTTGAGTCGGCATTGTGCCTTTTGCATTTAATTCCGATGCAATATCTGTGTTTCATCGTCAATAAGAAGGTCAGAGGGATACAGAAAACCTAATGTGAAGCATCGGAGTCTATAACTAGTGTCACAGGAATGGTTCAAATCTTAGACAGTGAGAAGAGTCAATTTTCTTGTACTTCAGTCTGCATTGTGCCTTCTGTATATAATTCCGAAGCAATTTCTGTGTTTCATCGTCAATAAGAAGGTCACAGGGATACAGAAAACCTGAGGTGAAGCATCGGAATCTACATCTCGTGTCCCAGGAATGGTTCAAAACATCAACAGTAAGAAGAGTCAGTTTTCTTGGACTTAAGTCGGCATAGTGCTTTTTGTATTTAAGTCCGATGCAATTTCTGTGTTTCATCATCAATAGGAATGTCAGAGGGATACTGTAAACCTGAAGTAAAGCATCGGAATCTATAACTAGTGTCACAGGAATGGTTCAAACATAGACACTAAGAACAGTCAGTTTTCTTGTACTTAAGTCGGCATTGTGCCTTTTCTATTTAATTCCGATGCAATTTCTGTGTTTGATCGTCAATGAGAATGTCAGAGGGATACAGTAAACCTGAAGTGAAGCATCGGAGTCTATAACTAGTGTCACAGGAATGGTTCAAATCATAGACAGTAAGAAGAGTCAGTGTTCTTGGACTTGAGTCGGCATTGTGGCTTTTGTATTTAATTCCGATGCAATTTCGGTGTTTCATCGTCAATAAGAAAGTCAGAGGGATACAGTAAACCTGAAGTGAAGCATCGGAATCTATAACTAGTGTCGCAGGAATGGTTCAAAACATAGACAGTAGGAAGAGTTTGTCTTCTTGTACTTAAGTCGGCATTGTGCCTTTTGAATTTAATTCCGATGCAATTTCTGTGTTTCGGCGCCAATTAGAAGGTCCAAGGGATACAGTAAACCTGAAGTGAAGCATCGGAATCGAAAACCCATCACACAGGAAAGGTTCAAATCATAGACAGTAAGAAGAGCCCGTCCTCTTGTACTTGAGTCGGCATTATGCCTTTTGTATTTAATTCCGATGCAATTTCTGTGTTTCATCGTCAATAACAAGGTCAGAGGGATACAGTAAACCTGAAGTGAAGAATCACAATCTGTAGATAGTGTCACAGGAATGGATCAAAACATAGACAGTAAGAAGAGTCTGTTTTCTTTTACTTAAGTCCGCATTGTGCCTTTTGTATTGTACTCCAATGCAATTTCTGTGTTTCGTCGTCAATAAGAAGGTCCAAGGTATACAGTAAACCTGAAGTGAAGCATCGGAATCTAAAACCGGGTCACAGGATAGGTTCAAGACATAGACAGTAAGAAGAGCCAGTCTTCTTGTACTTGAGTCGGCATTGTGCCATTTGTATTAAATTCCGATGCATTTTCTCTGTTTCGTCGTCAGTAAGACTGTCAGAGGGATACAGTAAACCTGAAGTGAAGCATCGGAATCTATAACTAGTGTCACAGGAATGGGTCAAACCACAGATATTAAGTAGAGTCAGTTTTCCTGTACTGCAGTCGGCATTGTGCCTTTTCTATTTAATTCCGATGCAATTTCTGTTTTCGTCGTTAATAAGAAGGTCCAAGGGGTACAGTAAACCTGAACCGAAGCATCGGAATCTACAACCGTTCTCACAGGAAATTTCATAACATAGACAGTAAGAAGAGCCAGTCTTCTTGTACTTGAGTCGGCATTGTGCCTTTTGTATTTAATTCCGATGCAATTTCTGTGTTTCGTCGTCAATAAGAAGGTCAGAGGGATACAGTAAGACCGAAGTGAAGCATCGGAATCTATAACTAGTGTCACAGGAATGGTTCAAATCTTAGACAGTAAGAAGAATCAGACTTCTTGTACTTAAGTCGGCAGTGTGCATTTGTATTTAATTCCGATGCAATTTCTGTGTTTCATCGTCAATAAGAAGGTCAGCTGGATACAGTAAACCTGAAGAGAAGCATCGGAATCCATAACGAGTGTCACAGGAATGGTTCAAACATAGACAGGAAGGAGAGCCAGTCTTCTTGTACTTTAGTCGGCATTGTGCCTTTTGTATTTAATTCCGCTGCAATTTCTGTGTTTCATCGTCAATACGACGGTCAGAGGGATACAGTAAACCTGAAGTGAAGCATCGGAATGTATAACTAGTGTCACGGGAATGGTTCAAAGCATTGACAGTAAGAAGAGCCAGTTTTCTTGTACTAGAGTCGGCATAGTGCCTTTTGTATTTCATTCCGATGAAATTTTTGTGTTTGATCGTCAATGAGTAGGTTAGAGGGATACAGTAAACCTGAAGTGAAGCATCAGAATCTATAACTAGTGTCACAGGAATGGTTCAAAACATAGATATTAAGAAGAGTCTTTTTTCTTGTACTTAAGTCGGCATTTTGCATTTTCTATTTAATTCCGATGCAATTTCTGTGTTTCGTCGTCAATAAGAAGGTCCAAGGGATACAGTAAAACTGAAGTGAAGCATCGGAATCTAAAACCGGTTTCACAGGAATGGTTCGAAACTTAGACAGTAAGAAAAGCCAGAATTCTTGTACCTGAGTCGTCATTGTGCCCTTTGTATTTAATTCCGATGCAATTTCTGTGTTTCATCGTCAATAAGAAGGTCAGCTGGATAAAGTAAACCTGAAGTGAAGCATCGGAATCTATAAATAGTGTCACAGGAATGGTTCTAAGCATAGACAGGAAAAAGAGACAATTTTCTTGTACTTAAGTCGGCGATGTGCATTTTCAATTTAATTCCGATGCAATTTCTGTGTTCGTCGTCACTAAGAAGGTCCAAGGAATACAGTAAACCTGAAGTGAAGCATCGGAATCTAAAACCGGGCTCACAGGAAAGGTTCAAAACATAGACAGTAAGAAGAAACAGACTTCTTGTACTTGAGTCGGCATTGTGATTTTTGTATTTAATTCCGATGCAATTTCTGTGTTTCATCGTCAATAAGAAGGTCAGAGGGATACAGTAAACCTGAAGTGAAGAATCGCAATCTGTAGCTAGTGCCACAGGAATGGATCAAAACATAGACAGTAAGAAGAGTCAGATATCTAGTACTTAAGTCGGCATTGTGCCTTTTGTATTTAATTCCGATGCAATTTCTGTGTTTCATCGTCAATAAGGAGGTCAGAGGGATACAGTAAACCTGAAGTGAAGCATCGGAATCTATAACTACTGTCACAGGAATGGTTCAAAACATAGACAGTAGGAAGATTCAGTCTTCTTGTACTTAAGTCAGCATTGTGACTTTTGTATTTAATTCCGATGCAATTTCTGTGTTTCATCGTTAATAAGAAGGTCAGCTGGATAAAGTAAACCTGAAGTGAAGCATCGGAATCTATAAATAGTGTCACAGGAATGGTTCAAAGCATAGACAGGTAAAAGAGACAGTTTTCTTGTACTTAAGTCGGCGATGTGCATTTTCAATTTAATTCCGATGCAATTTCTGTGTTCGTCGTCACTAAGAAGGTCCAAGGAATACAGTAAACCTGAAGTGAACCATCGGAATCTAAAACCGGGCTCACAGGAAAGGTTCAAAACATAGACAGTAAGGAGAAACAGACTTCTTGTACTTGAGTCGGCATTGTGATTTTTGTATTTATTTCCGATGCATTTTCTGTGTTTCATCGTCAATAAGGAGGTCAGAGGGATACAGTAAACCTGAAGTGAAGCATCGGAATCTATAACTACTGTCACAGGAATGGTTCAGACATAGACAGTAAGAAGAGTCAGTTTTCTTTTACTTAAGTCCGCATTGTGCCTTTTGGATTTAATTCCCATGCAATTTCTGTGTTTCGTCATCAATAAGAAGGTCCAAGGGATAGAGTAAACCTGAAGTCAAGCATCGGAATCTAAAACTGGTCTCACAGGAAAGGTTCAAATCATAGACAGTAAGAAGAGACAGTCTACTTGTACTTTAGTCGGCATTGTGCCTTTTGTATTTAATTCCCATTCATTTTCTGTGTTTCATCGTCAATAAGAAGGTCAGAGGGATACAGTAAACCTGAGGTGATGCAACGGAATCTATAACTAGTGTCACAGGAATAACTCAAAGCATAGATAGTAAGGAGAGTCAGTTTTCTTGTACTTAAATTGGCATTGTGCTTTTTCTATTTAATTATGATGCAATTTCTGTAATTCGTCGTCAATAAGAAGGTCCAAGGGATACAGTAAACCTGAATTGAAGCATCGGAATCTAAAACCGGTGTCACAGGAAAGGTTCAAAACATAGACAGTAAGAAGACCCGGTCTTCTTGTACTTGAGACGGCATTGGGTCTTTTGTAAATAATTCCGAGTCAATTTTTGGTTTCATCGCCAATAAGGTCAGCTGGATACGGTAAACCTGAAGTGAAGCATCGGAATCTATAACTAGTGTCACAGGAATGGTTCAAATCATAGACAGGAAGAAGCGTCAGTAGTCTTGTTCTTATGTCGGCATTTTTCCTTTTGTATTTAATTCCGATGCAATTTTTGTGTTTCGTCGTCAATAAGAAGGTGAGAGGGATACAGTAAACCTGAAGAGAAGCATCGGAATCTATAACTAGTGTCACGGGAATGGTTCAAAGCATTGACAGTAAGAAGAGCCAGTTTTCTTGTACTTGAGTCGGCATAGTGCCTTTTGTATTTCATTCCGATGAAATTTTTGTGTTTGATCGTCAATGAGTAGGTTAGAGGGTTACTGTAAACCTGAAGTGAAGCATCAGAATCTATAACTAGTGTCACAGGAATGGTTCAAAACATAGACAGTAGGAAGATTCAGTCTTCTTGTACTTAAGTCGGCATTGTGACTTTTGTATTTAATTCCGATGCATTTTCTGTGTTTCATCGTCAATAAGAAGGTCAGCTGGATAAAGTAAACCTGAAGTGAAGCATCGGAATCTATAACTAGTGTCACAGGAATGGTTCAAAACATAGACAGGAAAAAGAGACAGTTTTCTTGTACTTAAGTCGGCGATGTGCATTTTCTATTTAATTCCGATGCAATTCCTGTGTTCGTCGTCACTAAGAAGGTCCAAGGAATACAGTAAACCTGAAGTGAAGCATCGGAATCTAAAACCGGGCTCACAGGAAAGGTTCAAAACATAGACAGTAAGGAGAAACAGACTTCTTGTACTTGAGTCGGCATTGTGATTTTTGTATTTAATTCCGATGCAATTTCTGTGTTTCATCGTCAATAAGAAGGTCAGCTGGATACAGTAAACCGGAAGAGAAGCATCGGAATCCATAACGAGTATCACAGGAATGGTTCAAACATAGACAGGAAGGAGAGCCAGTCTTCTTGTACTTTAGTCGGCATTGTGCCTTTTGTATTTAATTCCGATGCAATTTCTGTGTTTCATCGTCAATACGACGGTCAGAGGGATACAGTAAACCTGAAGTGAAGCATCGGAATGTATAACTAGTGTCACGGGAATGGTTCAAAGCATTGACAGTAAGAAGAGTCAGTCTTCTTGTACTTGAGTCGGCATTGTGCCTTTTGTATATACTTCCGATGCAATTTCTGTGTTTCATCGTCAATAAGAAGGTCAGAGGGATACAGAAAACCTGATGTGAAGCATCGGAATCAATAACTAGTGTCACAGGAATGGTTAAAAAAGATAGACAGTAAGAGGAGCCAGTCTTCTTGTACTTGAGTCGGCATTGTGCCTTTTGTATTTAATTCCGATGCAATTTCTGTGTTTCATCGTCAATAAGAAGGTCAGAGGCATACAGAAAACCTAATGTGAAGCATCGGAGTCTATAACTAGTGTCACAGGAATGGTTCAAATCTTAGACAGTAAGAAGAGTCAATTTTCTTGTACTTCAGTCTGCATTGTGCCTTTTGTATATAATTCCGAAGCAATTTCTGTGTTTCAACGTCAATAAGAAGGTCACAGGGATACAGAAAACCTGAAGTAAAGCATCGGAATCTACAACTAGTGTCCCAGGAATGGTTCAAAACATAAACAGTAAGAAGAGTCAGTTTTCTTATACTTAAGTCGGCATAGTGCTTTTTGTATTTAAGTCCGATGCAATTTCTGTGTTTCATCATCAATAAGAATGTCTGAGGGATACTGTAAACCTGACGTAAAGCATCGGAATCTATAACTAGTGTCACAGGAATGGTTCAAACATAGACACTAAGAAGAGTCAGTTTTCTTGTACTTAAGTCGGCATTGTGCCTTTTCTATTTAATTCCGATGCAATTTCTGTGTTTGATCGTCAATGAGAAGGTCAGAGGGATACAGTAAACCTGAAGTAAAGCATCGGAATCTATAACTAGTGTCACAGGAATGGTTCAAATCATAGACAGTAAGAAGAGTCAGTCTTCTTGGACTTGAGTCGGCATTGTGGCTTTTGTATCTAATTCCGATGCAATTTCAGTGTTTCGGCGCCAATTAGAAGGTCCAAGGGATACAGTAAACCTGAAGTGAAGCATCGGAATCGAAAACCCGTCACACAGAAAAGGTTCAAATCATAGACAGTAAGAAGTGACCGTCCTCTTGTACTTGAGTCGGCATTATGCCTTTTGTATTTAATTCCGATGCAATTTCTGTGTTTCATCGTCAATAAGAAGGTCACAGGGATACAGAAAACCTGAAGTGAAGCATCGGAATCTACATCTCGTGTCCCAGGAATGGTTCAAAACATCAACAGTAAGAAGAGTCAGTTTTCTTGGACTTAAGTCGGCATAGTGCTTTTTGTATTTAAGTCCGATGCAATTTCTGTGTTTCATCATCAATAAGAATGTCTGAGGGATACTGTAAACCTGACGTAAAGCATCGGAATCTATAACTAGTGTCACAGGAATGGTTCAAATCATAGACAGTAAGAAGAATCAGACCTCTTGTACTTAAGTCGGCATTGTGCATTTTGTATTTAATTCCGATGCAATTTCTGTGTTTCATCGTCAATAAGAAGGTCAGCTGGATACAGTAAACCGGAAGAGAAGCATCGGAATCCATAACGAGTGTCACAGGAATGGTTCAAACATAGACAGGAAGGAGAGCCAGTCTTCTTGTACTTTAGTCGGCATTGTGCCTTTTGTATTTAATTCCCATGCAATTTCTGTGTTTCGTCGTCAATAAGAAGGTCCAAGGTATACAGTAAACCTGAAGTGAAGCATCGGAATCTAAAACCGGTCTCACAGGAAAGGTTCACGACATAGACAGTAAGAAGAGCCAGTCTTCTTGTACTTGAGTCGGCATTGTGTCTTTTGTATTAAATTCCGATGCATTTTCTCTGTTTCGTCGCCACTAAGACGGTCAGAGGGATACAGTAAACCTGAAGTGAAGCATCGGAATCTATAACTAGTGTCACAGGAATGGGTCAAACCACAGATATTAAGTAGAGTCAGTTTTCTTGTACTGCAGTCGGCATTGTGCCTTTTCTATTTAATTCCGATGCAATTTCTGTGTTTCGTCGTTAATAAGAAGGTCCAAGGGATACAGTAAACCTGAACCGAAGCATCGGAATCTACAACCGTTCTCACAGGAAAGGTTCAAAACATAGACAGTAAGAGGAGCCAGTCTTCTTGTACTTGAGTCGGCATTGTGCCTTTTGTATTCAATTCCGATGCAATTTCTGTGTTTCGTCGTCAATAAGAAGGTCAGAGGGATACAGCAAAACCGAAGTGAAGCATCGGAATCTATAACTAGTGTCACAGGAATGGTTCAAATCATAGACAGTAAGAAAAATCAGACTTCTTGTACTTAAGTCGGCATTGTGCATTTTGTATTTAATTCCGATGTAATTTCTGTGTTTCATCGTCAATAAGAATGTCAGCTGGTTACAGTAAACCAGAAGAGAAGCATCGCAATCCATAACGAGTGTCACAGGAATGGTTCAAACATAGACAGGAAGAAGAGCAAGTCTTCTTGTACTTTAGTCGGCATAGTGCCTTTTGTATTTAATTCCGATGCAATTTCTGTGTTTCATCGCCAATCAGAAGGTCAGCTGGATAAAGTAAACCTGAAGTGAAGCATCGGAATCTATAAATAGTGTCACAGGAATGGTTCTAAGCATAGACAGGAAAAAGAGACAGTTTTCTTGTACTTAAGTCGGCGATGTGCATTTTCAATTTAATTCCGATGCAATTTCTGTGTTCGTCGTCACTAAGAAGGTCCAAGGAATACAGTTAACCTGAAGTGAAGCATCGGAATCTAAAACCGGGCTCACAGGAAAGGTTCAAAACATAGTCAGTAAGAAGAAACAGACTTCTTGTACTTGAGTCGGCATTGTGATTTTTGTATTTAATTCCGATGCAATTTCTGTGTTTCATCGTCAATAAGAAGGGCAGAGGGATACAGTAAACCTGAAGTGAAGAATCGCAATCTGTAGCTAGTGCCACAGGAATGAATCAAAACATAGACAGTAAGAAGAGTCAGATATCTTGTACTTAAGTCGGCATTGTGCCTTTTGTATTTAATTCCGATGCAATTTCTGTGTTTCATCGTCAATAAGGAGGTCAGAGTGATACAGTAAACCTGAAGTGAAGCATCGGAATCAATAACTACTGTCACAGGAATGGTTCAAAACATAGACAGTAGGAAGATTCAGTCTTCTTGTACTTAAGTCGGCATTGTGACTTTTGTATTTAATTCCGATGCAATTTCTGTGTTTCATCGTCAATAAGAAGGTCAGCTGGATAAAGTAAACCTGAAGTGAAGCATCGGAATCTATAAATAGTGTCACAGGAATGGTTCAAAGCATAGACAGGTAAAAGAGACAGTTGTCCTGTACTTAAGTCGGCGAAGTGCATTTTCAATTTAATTCCGATGCAATTTCTGTGTTCGTCGTCACTAAGAAGGTCCAAGGAACACAGTAAACCTGAAGTGAAGCATCGGAATCTAAAACCGGGCTCACAGGAAAGGTTCAAAACATAGACAGTAAGGAGAAACAGACTTCTTGTACTTGAGTCGGCATTGTGATTTTTGTATTTTATTACGATGCAATTTCTGTGTTTCATCGTCAATAAGAAGGTCAGAGGGATACAGTAAACCTGAAGTGAAGCATCGGAATCTATAACTACTGTCACAGGAATGGTTCAAACATAGACAGTAAGAAGAGTCAGTTTTCTTTTACTTAAGTCCGCATTGTGCCTTTTGTATTTAATTCCCATGCAATTTCTGTGTTTCGTCATCAATAAGAAGGTCCAAGGGATAGAATAAACCTGAAGTCAAGCATCGGAATCTAAAACTGGTCTCACAGGATAGGTTCAAATCATAGACAGTAAGAAGAGACAGTCTACTTGTACTTTAGTCGGCATTGAGCCTTTTGTATTTAATTCCCATTCATTTTCTGTGTTTCATCGCCAATAAGAAGGTCACAGTGATACAGTAAACCTGAGGTGATGCATCGGAATCTATAACTAGTGTCACAGGAATAACTCAAAGCATAGATAGTAAGGAGAGTCAATTTTCTTGTACTTAAGTCGGCATTGTGCTTTTTCTATATAATTATGATGCAATTTCTGTAATTCGTCGTCAATGAGAAGGTCCAAGGGCTATAGTAAACCTGAATTGAAGCATCGGATTCTAATACCGGTGTCACAGGAAAGGTTCAAAACATAGGCAGTAAGAAGACCCGGTCTTCTTGTACTTAAGGCGGCATTGGGTCTTTTGTATATAATTCCGAGTCAATTTTTGTGTTTCATCGCCATTAAGGTCAGCTGGATACGGTAAACCTGAAGTGAAGCATCGGAATATATAACAAGTGTCAGAGGAATGGTTCAAATCATAGACAGGACGAAGAGTCAGTAGTCTTGTACTTAAGTCGGCATTTTTCCTTTTGTATTTAATTCCGATGCAATTTTTGTGTTTCGTCGTCAATAAGAAGGTCCAAGGGATACAGTAAACCTGAAGTGAAGCAACGGAATTTATTACTAGAGTCACAGGAATGGTTCAAAACATAGACAGTAAGAAGAGTCAGTCTTCTTGTACTTTACTCGGCATTGTGCCATTTGTATATACTTCCGATGCAATTTCTGTGTTTCATCGTCAATAAGAAGGTCAGAGGGATACAGAAAACCTGATGTGAAGCATCGGAATCAATAACTAGTGTCACAGGAATGGTTACAACATAGACAGTAAGAGGAGCCAGTCTTCCTGTACTTGAGTCGGCATTGTGCCTTTTGTATTTAATTCCGATGCAATTTCTGTGTTTCATCGTCAGTAAGAAGGTCAGAGGGATACAGTAAACCTGAAGTGAAGCATCGGAATCTATAACGAGTGTCACAGGAATGGTTCAAAACATAGACAGTAGGAAGAGTCTGTCTTCTTGTACTTAAGTCGGCAATGTGCCTTTTGTATTTAATTCCGATGCAATATCTGTGTTTCATTGTCAATAAGAAGGTAAGAGGGATACAGAAAACCTACTGTGAAGCATCGGAATCTATATCTAGTGTCACAGGAATGGTTCAAATCTTAGAAAGTAAGAAGAGTCAATTTTCTTGTACTTCAGTCTGAATTGTGCCTTCTGTATATAATTCCGAAGCAATTTCTGTGTTTCATCGTCAATAAGAAGGTCACAGGGATACAGAAAACCTGAAGTGAAGCATCGGAATCTACAACTAGTGTCCCAGGAACGGTTCAAAACATAAACAGTAAGAATAGTCAGTTTTCTTCTATTTAAGTCGGCATAGTGCTTTTTGTATTTAAGTCCGATGCAATTTCTGTGTTTCATCATCAATAAGAATGTCAGAGGGATACTGTAAACCTGAAGTAAAGCATCGGAATCTATAACTAGTGTCACAGGAATGGATCAAACATAGACACTAAGAAGAGTCAGTTTTCTTGTACTTAAGTCGGCATTGTGCCCTTTCTATTAATTCCGATGCAATTTCTGTGTTTGATCGTCAATGAGAAGGTCAGAGGCATACAGTAAACCTGAAGTGAAGCATCGGAATCTATAACTAGTGTCACAGGAATGGTTCAGATCATAGACAGTAAGAAGAGTCGGTCTTCTGGACTTGAGTCGGCATTGTGGCTTTTGTATTTAATTCCGATGCAATTTCTGTGTTTCATCGTCAATGAGAAAGTCAGAGGGATACAGTAAACCTGAAGTGAAGCATCGGAATCTATAACTAGTGACGCAGGAATGGTTCAAAACATAGACAGTAGGAAGAGTCTGTCTTCTTGTACTTAAGTCGGCATTCTGCCTTTTGTATGTAATTCCGATGCAATTTCTGTGTTTCGGCGCCAATTAGAAGGTCCAAGGGATACAGTAAACCTGAAGTGAAGCATCGGAATCGAAAACCCGTCACACAGGATAGGTTCAAAACATAGTCAGTAAGACGAGCCCGTCCTCTTGTACTTGAGTCGGCATTATGCCTTTTGTATTTAATTCCGATGCAATTTCTGTGTTTCATCGTCAATAACAAGGTCAGAGGGATACAGTAAACCTGAAGTGAAGAATCACAATCTGTAGATAGTGTCACAGGAATGGATCAAAACATAGACAGTAAGAAGAGTCAGATTTCTTTTACTCAAGTCGGCATTGTGCCTTTTGAATTTTATTCCGATGCAATTTCTGTGTTTCATCGTCAATAAGGAGGTCAGAGGGATACAGTAAACCTGAAGTGAAGCATCGGAATCTATAACTACTGTCACAGGAATGGTTCATACATAGACAGTAAGAAGAGCCAGTTTTCTTTTACTTAAGTCCGCATTGTGCCTTTTGTATTATATTCCCATGAAATTTCTGTGTTTCGTCGTCAATAAGAAGGTCCAAGGTATACAGTAAACCTGAAGTGAAGCATCGGAATCTAAAACCGGTCTCACAGGAAACGTTCACGACATAGACAGTAAGAAGAGCCAGTCTTCTTGTACTTGAGTCGGCATTGTGTCTTTTGTATTCAATTCCGATGCAATTTCTGTGTTTCGTCGTCAATAAGAAGGTCAGAGGGATACAGCAAAACCGAAGTGAAGCATCGGAATCTATAACTAGTGTCACAGGAATGGTTCAAATCATAGACAGTAAGAAAAATCAGACTTCTTGTACTTAAGTCGGCATTGTGCATTTTGTATTTAATTACGATGCAATTTCTGTGTTTCATCGTCAATAAGAAGGTCAGAGGGATACAGTAAACCTGAAGTGAAGCATCGGAATCTATAACTACTGTCACAGGAATGGTTCAAACATAGACAGTAAGAAGAGTCAGTTTTCTTTTACTTAAGTCCGCATTGTGCCTTTTGTATTTAATTCCCATGCAATTTCTGTGTTTCGTCATCAATAAGAAGGTCCAAGGGATAGAGTAAACCTGAAGTCAAGCATCGGAATCTAAAACTGGTCTCACAGGATAGGTTCAAAGCATTGACAGTAAGAAGAGCCAGTTTTCTTGTACTAGAGTCGGCATAGTGCCCTTTGTATTTCATTCCGATGAAATTTTTGTGTTTGATCGTCAATGAGTAGGTTAGAGGGATACAGTAAACCTGAAGTGAAGCATCAGAATCTATAACTAGTGTCACAGGAATGGTTCAAAGCATAGACAGGAAAAAGAGACAGTTTTCTTGTACTTAAGTCGGCGATGTGCATTTTCAATTTAATTCCGATGCAATTTCTGTGTTCGTCGTCACTAAGAAAGTCCAAGGAATACAGTAAACCTGAAGTGAAGCATCGGAATCTAAAACCGGGCTCACAGGAAAGGTTCAAATCATAGACAGTAAGAAGAAACAGACTTCTTGTACTTGAGTCGGCATTGTGATTTTTGTATTTAATTCCGGTGCAATTTCTGTGTTTCATCGTCAATAAGAAGGTCAGAGGGATACAGTAAACCTGAAGTGAAGAATCGCAATCTGTAGCTAGTGCCACAGGAATGGATCAAAACATAGACAGTAAGAAGAGTCAGATATCTTGTACTTAAGTCAGCATTGTGCCTTTTGTATATAATTCCGATGCAATTTCTGTGTTTCATCGTCAATAAGGAGGTCAGAGGGATACAGTAAACCTGAAGTGAAGCATCGGAATCTATAACTACTGTCACAGGAATGGTTCAAAGCATAGACAGTAAGAAGAGTCAGTCATCTTGTACTCGAGTTGGCATTGTGCCTTTTGTGTATACTTCCGATGCAATTTCTGTGTTTCATCGTCAATAAGAAGGTCAGAGGAATACAGAAAACCTGATGTAAAGCATCGGAATCAATAACTAGTGTCACAGGAATGGTTAAAAACATAGACAGTAAGAGGAGCCAGTCTTCTTGTACTTGAGTCGGCATTGTGCCTTTTGTATTTAATTCCGATGTAATTTCTGTGTTTCATCGTCAATAAGAAGGTCAGAGGGATACAGTAAACCTGAAGTGAAGCATCGGAATCTATAACTAGTGTCACAGGAATGGTTCAAAGCATAGACAGTAGGAAGAGTCTCTCTTCTTGTACTTAAGTCGGCATTGTGCCTTTTGTATTTAATTCCGATGCAATATCTGTGTTTCATCGTCAATAAGAAGGTCAGAGGGATACAGAAAACCTAATGTGAAGCATCGGAATCTATAACTAGTGTCACACGAATGGTTCAAATCTTAGACAGTGCGAAGAGTCAGTTTCTTGTACTTCAGTCGGCATTGTGCCTTCTGTATATAATTCCGAAGCAATTTCTGTGTTCCATCGTCGATAAGAAGCTCACAGGGATACAGAAAAACTGAAGTGAAGCATCGGAATCTACAACTAGTGTCCCAGGAATGGTTCAAAACATAAACAGTAAGAAGAGTCAGTCTTGTTGGACTTAAATCGGCATAGTGCTTCTTGTACTTAAGTCCGATGCAATTTCTGTGTTTCATCGTCAATAACAAGGTCAGAGGGATACAGTAAACCTGAATTGAAGAATCGCAACCTGTAGATAGTGTCACAGGAATGGATCAAAACATAGACAGTAAGAAGAGTCTGATTTCCTTTACTTAAGTCGGCATTGTGCCTTTTGTATTTAATTCCGATGCAATTTCTGTGTTTCGGCGCCAATAAGAAGGTCCAAGGGATACAGTAAACCTGAAGTGAAGCATCGGAATCTAAAACCCGTCACACAGGAAAGGTTCAAAGCATAGACAGTAAGAAGAGCCCGTCCTCTTGTACTTTAGTCGGCATTATGCCTTTTGTATTTAATTCCGATGCAATTTCTGTGTTTCACCGTCAATAACAAGGTCAGAGGGATACAGTAAACCTGAATGAAGAATCGCAATCTGTAGATAGTGTCACAGGAATGGATCAAAGCATAGACAGTAACAAGAGTCAGATTTCTTTTACTTAAGTCGGCATTGTGTCTTTTGTATTTAATTCCGATGCAATTTCTGTGCTTCATCGTCAATAAGGAGGTCAGAGGGATACAGTAAACCTGAAGTGAAGCATCGGAATCTATAACGAGTGTCACAGGAATGGTTCAAAACATAGACAGTAGGAAGAGTCTGTCTTCTTGTACTTAAGTCGGCATTGTGCCTTTTCTATTTAATTGCGATGCAATTTCTGTGTTTGATCGTTATTGAGAAGGTCGGAGGGTTACAGTAAACCTGAAGTGAAGCATCTGAATCTATAACTAGTGTCACAGGAATGGTTCAAATCATTGACAGTAACAAGAGTCAGTCTTCTTGTACTTGAGTCGGCATTGTGCCTTTTGTATTTAATTCCGATGCAATTTCTGTGTTTCATCGTCAATAAGAAGGTCATAGGGATACAGTAAACCTGAAGTAAAGAACTACAATCTGTAGATAGTGTCACAGGAATGGATCAAAACATAGACAGTAAGAAGAGTCAGATTTCTATTACTTAAGTCGGCATTGTGCCTTTTGTATTTAATTCCGATGCAATTTCTGTGTTTCATCGTCAATAAGGAGGTCAGAGGGATACAGTAAACCTGAAGTGAAGCATCGGAATCAAAAACCGGTCTCACAGGAAAGGTTCAAGACATAGACAGTAAGAAGAGCCAGTCTTCTTGTACTTGAGTCGGCATTGTGCCTTTTGTATTAAATTCCGATGCATTTTCTCTGTTTCGTCGTCAGTAAGGCGGTCAGAGGAATACAGTAAACCTGAAGTGAAGCATCGGAATCTATAACTAGTGTCACAGGGATGGGTCAAACCGTAGATATTAAGTAGAGTCAGTTTTCTTGTACTGCAGTCGGCATTGTACCTTTTCTATTTAATTCCAATGCAATTTCTGTGTTTCGTCGTTAATAAGAAGGTCCAAAGGATACAGTAAACCTGAACCGAAGCATCGGAATCTACAACCGTTCTCACAGGAAAGGTTCAAAACATAGACAGTAAGATGAGCCGGCCTTCTTGTACTTGAGTCGACATTGTGCCTTTTGTATTTAATTCCGATGCAATTTCTATGTTTCGTCGTCAATAAGAAGGTCAGAGGGATACAGTAAAACCGAAGTGAAACATCGGAATCTATAACTAGTGTCACAGGAATGGTTCAAATCATAGACAGTAAGAAGAATCAGACTTCTTGTACTTAAGTCGGCATTGTGCATTTTGTATTTAATTCCGATGCAATTTCTGTGTTTCATCGTCAATAAGAAGGTCAGCTGGATACAGTTAACCTGAAGAGAAGCATCGGAATCCATAACGAGTGTCACAGGAATGGTTCAAAACATAGACAGTAGGAAGATTCAGTCTTCTTGTACTTAAGTCAGCATTGTGACTTTTGTATTTAATTCCAATGCAATTTCTGTGTTTCATCGTCTATAAGAAGGTCAGCTGGATAAAGTAAACCTGAAGTGAAGCATCGGAATCTATAAATAGTGTCACAGGAATGGTTCAAAGCATAGACAGGAAAAAGATACAGTTTTCTTGTACTTAAGTCGGCGATGTGCATTTTCAATTTAATTCCGATGCAATTTCTGTGTTCGTCGTCACTAAGAAGGTCCAAGGAATACAGTAAACCTGAAGTGAAGCATCGGAATCTAAAACCGGGCTCACAGGAAAGGTTCAAACATAGACAGTAAGAAGAAACAGACTTCTTGTACTTGAGCCGGCATTGTGATTTTTGTATATAATTCCGATGCAATTTCTGTGTTCATCGTCAATAAGAAGGTCAGAGGGGTACAGTAAACCAGAAGTGAAGAATCGCAATCTGTAGCTAGTGCCACAGGAATGCATCAAAACATAGACAGTAAGAAGAGTCAGATTTCTTGTACTTAAGTCGGCCATGTGCCTTTTGTATTTAATTCCGATGCAATTTCTGCGTTTCATCGTCAATAAGGAGGTCAGAGTGATACAGTAAAGCTGAAGTGAAGCATCGGAATCTATAACTACTGTCACAGGGATGGTTCAGAACATAGACAGTAAGAAGAGTCAGTCTTCTTGTACTTGAGTTGGCATTGTGCCTTTTGTATATACCTCCGATGCAATTTCTTTGTTTCATCGTCTATACGAAGGTCAGAGGAATACAGAAAACCTGATGTAAAGCATCGGAATCAATAACTAGTGTCACAGGAATGGTTAAAAACATAGACAGTAAGAGGAGCCAGTCTTCTTGTACTTGAGTCGGCATTGTGCCTTTTGTATTTAATTCCGATGCAATTTCTGTGTTTCATCGTCGATAAGAAGCTCACAGGGATACAGAAAACCTGAAGTGAAGCATCGGAATCTAAAACTAGTGTCCCAGGAATGGTTAAAAACATAAACAGTAAGAAGAGTCAGTTTTGTTGGACTTAAGTCGGCATAGTGCTTTTTGTGTTTAAGTCCGATGCAATTTCTGTGTTTCATCGTCAATAACAAGGTCAGAGGGATACAGTAAACCTGAATTGAAGAATCGCAATCTGTAGATAGTGTCACAGGAAGGGATCAAAACATAGACAGTAAGAAGAGTCTGATTTCTTTTACTTAAGTCGGCATTGTGCCTTTTGTATTTAATTCCGATGCAATTTCTGTGTTTCGGCGCCAATAAGAAGGTCCAAGGGATACAGTAAACCTGAAGTGAAGCATCGGAATCTAAAACCCGTCACACAGGAAAGGTTCAAAACATAGACAGTAAGAAGAGCCCGTCCTCTTGTACTTTAGTCGGCAGTATGCCTTTTGTATTTAATTCCGATGCAATTTCTGTGTTTCATCGTCAATAACAAGGTCAGAGGGTTACAGTAAACCTGAAGTGAAGCATCGGAATCTATAACTAGTGTCACAGGAATGGATCAAAACATAGACAGTAAGAAGAGTCAGTTTTCTTATACTTAAGTTGGCATTGTGCCTTCTGTATTTAATTCCGATGCAATTTCTGCGTTTCATCGTCAATAAGGAGGTCAGAGTGATACAGTAAAGCTGAAGTTAAGCATCGGAATCTATAACTACTGTCACAGGGATGGTTCAGAACATAGACAGTAAGAAGAGTCAGTCTTCTTGTACTTGAGTTGGCAGTGTGCCTTTTGTATATACTTCCGATGCAATTTCTTTGTTTCATCGTCTATAAGAAGGTCAGAGGAATACAGAAAACCCGATGCAAAGCATCGGAATCAATAACTAGTGTCACAGGAATGGTTAAAAACATAGACAGTAAGAGGAGCCAGTCTTCTTGTACTTGAGTCGGCATTGTGCCTTTTGTATTTAATTCCGATGCAATTTCTGTGTTTCATCGTCGATAGGAAGCTCACAGGGATACAGAAAACCTGAAGTGAAGCATCGGAATCTACAACTAGTGTCCCAGGAATGGTTCAAAACATAAACAGTAAGAAGAGTCAGTTTTTTTGGACTTAAGTCGGCATAGTGCTTCTTGTATTTAAGTCCGATGCAATTTCTGTGTTTCATCGTCAATAGCAAGGTCAGAGGGATACAGTAAACCTGAATTGAAGAATCGCAATCTTTAGATAGTGTCACAGGAACGGATCAAAACATAGACAGTAAGAAGAGTCTGATTTCTTTTACTTAAGTCGGCATTGTGCCTTTTGTATTTAATTCCGATGCAATTTCTGTGTTTCGGCGCCAATAAGAAGGTCCAAGGGATACAGTAAACCTGAAGTGAAGCATCGGAATCTAAAACCCGTCACGCAGGAAAGGTTCAAAACATAGACAGTAAGAAGAGCCCGTCCTCTTGTACTTTAGTCGGCAGTATGCCTTTTGTATTTAATTCCGATGCAATCTCTGTGTTTCATCGTCAATAACAAGGTCAGAGGGTTACAGTAAACCTGAAGTGAAGCATCGGAATCTATAACTAGTGTCACAGGAATGGATCAAAACATAGACAGTAAGAAGAGTCAGTTTTGTTCTACTTAAGTCGGCATTGTGCCTTTAGAATTTAGTTCTGATGCAATTTCTGTGTTTCATCGTCCATAAGAAGGTCAGAGGGATACATTAAACCTGAAGTGAAGCATCGGAATCTATAACTAGTGTCACAGGAATGGATCAAAACATAGACAGTAAGAAGAGTCAGTTTTCTTATACTTAAGTGGCATTGTGCCTTCTGTATTTAATTCCGATGAAATTTCTGTGTTTCATCGAGAATAAAAAGCTCAGAGGGATACAGTAAACCTGAAGTGAAGCATCGAATCTAGTGTCACAGGAATGGTTCAAAGCATAG
>NC_060146.1:11043492-11087820 GCF_021461385.2 Schistocerca piceifrons | reverse complement strand
AGTTATAGATTCCTATGCTTCTCTTTAGGTTAGCTGTATTCCTCTGACCGTCTTATTGGCGATGAAACACAGATATTGCATCGTAATTATAAACAAAAGGCACAATGCCGACTCAAGCCCAAGAAGACTGGCTCTTCTTACTGTCTATGTTTAGAACCTTTCCTGTGAGACCGGTTTTAGATTCCGATGCTGCACTTCAGGTTTACTGTATCCCTTGCACCTTCTTATTGACGACGAAACACAGAAATTGCATCGGAATTAAATACAAAAGGCACAATGCCGGGTTAAGTACAAGAAAACTGACTCTTCTTACTGTCTATGATTTGAACCATTCCTGTGACACTAGTTATAGATTCCGATGCATCACTTCAGGGTTACTGTATCCCTCTGACCTTCTTATTGACGATGAAACACAGAAATTGCATCGGAATTAAATACAAATGGCGCTAAGCCGAGTTAAGTACAAGAAAATTGAATCTTCTTACTTTCTATGTTTTGAACCATTCCTGTGACACTAGTTATAGATTTAGATGCTTCACTTCAGGTTTACTGTATCCCTCTGGCCTTCTTGTTAACGATGAAACACAGAAATTGCATCGGAAGTAAATACAAAAGGGCAATGCCGACTTAAGTACAAGGAAACTGACTCTTCTTACTGTCTATGTTTTGAACCATTCTGTGACACTAGTTATAGATTCCGATGCTTCACTTCAGGTTTACTGTATCCCTCTGACCTTCTTATTGACAATGAAACACAGAAATTGCATCAGAATACAAACAAAAGGCACAATGCCGACTTAAGTACAAGAAGACTGACTCCTCTTACTGCCTGATGTTTTGAACCATTCCTGTGACACTAGTTATAGATTCCGATGTTTTCACTTCAGGTTTACTGTATCCCTTGGCCCTTCTAATTGACGAAGAAACACAGAAATTGCATCGGAATTAAATACAAAAGTCACAATGCCGACTTTTGTACAAGAAAACTGACTCTTCTTACTGTCTATGTTTTGAACCATTCCTGTGACACTAGTTATAGATTCCGATGTTTCACTTCTGGTTTACTGTATCCCTCTGACCTTCTTATTGACGATGAAACACAGAAAATGCATCGAATGAAATACAAAAGGCACAATGCCGACTCAAGTTCAAGAAGACTGGCTCTTCATACTGTCTATGTTTTGAACCTTTCCTGTGAGACCGGTTTTAGATTCCAATGCTTCACTTCAGGATTACTATATACCTTGGACCTTCTTATTGACGACGAAACACAGAAAGTGCATCGGAATTAAATAGAAAAGGCTCAAAGCCGACTTAAGTACAAGGAAACTGACGCTTCTTACTGTCTATGCTTTGAAAAATTCCTGTGACACTAGTTACAGCTTCCGATGCTTCACTTCAGGTTTGCTGTATCCCTCTGACCGTCTTATTGACGATGAAACACAGAACTTGCATCGGAATAAAAACAAAATGCACAATGCCGACTTAATTATTAGAAAACTGACTCCTCTTACTGTCTATGCTTTGATCCATTCCTGTGACTCTAGTTATAGATTCCGATGCTTCACTACTGGTTTACTGTATCCCTCTGACCGTTTTATTGCCGATGAAACACAGAAATCGCATCGGAATTAAATACAAAAGGCGCAATGCCGACTCAAGTTCATGAAGACTGGCTCTTCCTACTGTCTATGTTTTGAACTTCTCCTGTGAGACCCGTTTTAGATTCCGATGCTTCACTTGAGGTTTACTATATCCCTTGGCCCTTCTAATTGACGAAGAAACACAGAAATTGCATCGGAAGTAAATACAAAAAGCACAATGCCGACATAAGTACAAGGAAACTGACGCTTCTTACTGTCTATGCTTTGAACCATTCCTGTTACACTAGTTATAGATTCCGATGCTTCACTTCAGGTTTACTGTATCCCTGTGACCTTCTTATTGGCGATGAAACACAGAAAATTGCATCGGAATTAAATACAAAAGGCACAATGCCGACTTAAGTACAAGTAAACTGATTCTTATTACTGTCTATGTTTTGAACCATTCCTGTGACACTAGTTATAGATTCCGATGTTTCACTTCAAGTTTTCTGTAACCGTCTGACATTCTTATTGAAGATGAAACACAGAAATTGCATCCGAATTAAATACAAAAAGCGCAATGCCGACTTAAGTACAAGAAAATTGACTCTTCTTACTGTCTATGATTTGAACCATTCCTGTGACACTAGTTACAGATTCCGATGCTTCACTTCAGGTTGACTGTATCCCTCTGACCTTCTTTTTGACGATGAAACACAGAAATTGCATCGGAATGAAATACAAAACTCACAATGCCAACTTAAGTACAAGTAAACTGACTCTTCTTACTGTCTATGTTTTGAACCATTCCTTCTGACACTAGTTATAGATTCCGATGCTTCACTTCAGGTTTACTGTATACCTGTGACCTTCTTATTGACGATGAAACACAGATATTGCATCAGAATACATACAAAAGGCATAATGCCGTCTTAAGTACAAGAAGACTGACTCCTCTTACTGCCTATGTTTTGAACCATTGCTGTGACACTAGTTATAGATTCCGATGCTTCACTTCAGGTTTACTGTATCCCTTGGCCCTTCTTATTGACGACGAAGCACAGAAAGTGCATCGGAATTAATTAGAAAAGGCACAATGCCGACTTAAGTACACGAAAAACTGACTCTTCTTACTGTCTATGATTTGAACCATTCCTGTGACACAAGTTATAGATTCCTATGCTTCACTTCAGGGTTACTGTATCCCTCAGACCTTCTTATTGACGATGAAACACAGATATTGCATCGGAATTAAATACAAAAGCACAATGCCGACTTAATTATAAGAAAACAGACACATCTTACTGTCTATGTTGGAACCATTCCTGTGACACTAGATATGGATTCCGATGCTTCAGTTCAGGTTTACTGTAACCCTCTGACCTTCTTATTGACGATGAATCACAGAATTTGCATCTGAATTAAATAGAAAAGGCACAATGTCGACTTAAGTACAAGTGAACTGACTCTTCTTACTGTCTATGTTTTGAACCACTCCTGTGACACTAGTTATAGATTCCGATACTTCACTTCAGGTTTACTGTAACCCTCTGACCTTCTTATTGACGATGAAATACAGAAATTGCATCGGAATTAAATACAAAACGCACAATGCCGACATAAGTACAAGAAGATTGACTCTTCTTACTGTCTATGTTTTGAACCATTCCTGTGACACTAGTTATAGATTTCGATGCTTCACTTCCGGTTTACTGTATCCCTCTGACCTTCTTATTGACGATGAAACACTGAAATTGCATCGGAATTTAATACAAAATGCACAATGCCGACTTGAGTACAAGTAAACTGACACTTCTTACTGTCAATGTTTTGAGCTATTTCTGTGACACTACTTATAGATTCCGATGCTTCACCTCAGGGTTACTGTATCCCTCTGACCTACGTATTGACGATGGCACACAGAAATTGTATCGGAATTAAAGACAAAAGGCACAATGCCGACTTATGTACAAGAAAACTGACTCTTCTTACTGTCTATGTTTTAACCATTCCTGTGAAACTAGTCATAGATTCCGATGCTTCCCTTCAGGTTTACTGTATACCTCTGACCTTCTTTTTGACGATGAAACACAGAAATTGCATCGGAATTAAATACTAATGGCGCAATGCCGACTCAAGTACAAGAAGATTGGCTCTTCTTACTGTCTCTGATTTGAACCTTTCCTGGGAGACCGGTTTTAGATTCCGACGCTTCAGTTCAGGTTTACTGTATCCGTTGGACCTTCTTATTTACGACGAAACACAGAAGTTGCATCGGAATTAAATACAAAAGGCACAATGCCGGGTTAAGTACAAGAAAACTGACTCTTCTTACTGTCTATGTTTTGAATCATTCCTGTGACACTAGTTATAGATTCCGATGCATCACTTCAGGGTTACTGTATGCCTCTGACCTTCTTATTGACGATGAAACACAGAAATTGCATCGGATTTAAATACAAAAGGCACAATGCCGACTTAATTATTAGAAAACTGACACTTCTTACTGTCTAAGCTTTGAACCATTCCTGTGACTCTAGTTATAGATTCCGATGCTTCACTTCAGGTTTACTGTATCCCCCTGACCCTCTTATAGACGTTGAAACACAGAAATTGCATCGGAATTAAATACAAAAGGCACAATGCCGACTTATGTACAAGTAAACTGACTCTTCTTACTGTCTATGTTTTGAACCATTCCTGTGACACTAGTTATAGATTCCGATGCTTCACTTCAGGTTTACTGTAACCGTTTGACCTTCCTATTGACGATGAAACACAGAAATTGCATCTGAATTAAATACAAAAAGCGCAATGCCGACTTAAGTACAAGAAAATTGACTCTTCTTACTGTCTATGTTTTGAACCATTCCTGTGACACTAGTTATAGATTCCGATGCTTCACTTCAAGTTTACAGTATCCCTCTGACCTTCATATTGACGATGAAACACAGAAATTGTATCGGAATAAAATACAAAGGGCACATTGCCCACTTAAGTACAAGAAAACTGACTCTTCTTACTGTCTATGTTTTGAACCATTCCTGTGACACTAGTTATAGATTCCGATGCTTCACTTCAGGTTTACTGTATCCCTCTGACCGTCTTATTGACGATGAAACACAGAAATTGCATCGGAATTAAAAGCAAAAGGCACAATGCCGACTCAAGTACAAGAAGACTGGCTCTTCTTACTGTCTATGTTTTGAACCTTCCCTGTGAGACCGGTATTAGATTCCGATGCTTCACGTCAGGTTTGCAGTATCCCTTGGACCTTCTTATAGACGACGAAACACAGAAAATGCATCGGAATTAAATAGAAAAGGCACAATGCCGGGTTATGTACAATAAACTGACACTTCTTGCTGTCTATGTTTTGAACCATTCCTGTGACACTAGTTATAGATTCCGATGCATCACTTCAGGGTTACTGTATCCCTCTGACCGTCTTATTGACGATGAAACACAGAAATTGCATCGGAATACAAACAAAGGGCACAATGCCGACTTAAGTACAAGAAGACTGTTACATCTTACTGTCTATGTTCTGAATCATTCCTGTGACACTAGTTATAGATTCCGATGCTTCACTTCAGGTTTACTGTAACCGTCTGACCCTCTTATTGACGATGAAACACAGAAACTGCATCCGAATTAAATACAATAGGCGCAATGCCGACTTAAGTACAAGAAAATTGACTCTTCTTACTGTTTATGTTTTGAACCATTCCTGTGACACTAGTTACAGATTCCGATGCTTCACTTCAAGTTTACTGTATCCCTCTGACCTTCTTATTGACGATGAAACTCAGAAATTGCATCGGAATGAAATACAAAACTCTCAATGCCAACTTAAGTACAAGTAAACTGACTCTTCTTACTGTCTATGTTTTGAACCATTCCTGTGGTACTAGCTATAGATTCCGATGCTTCACTTCAGGTTTACTGTATCCCTCTGACCTTCTTATTGACGATGAAACACAGAAAATGAATCGGAATTAAATACAATAGGCACAATGCCGAATGAAGTACAAGTAAACTGACTCTTCTTACTGTTTATGTTTTGAACCATTCCTGTGACACTAGTTACAGATTCCGATGCTTCACTTCAAGTTTACTGTATCCCTCTGACCTTCTTATTGACGATGAAACTCAGAAATTGCATCGGAATGAAATACAAAACTCTCAATGCCAACTTAAGTACAAGTAAACTGACTCTTCTTACTGTCTATGTTTTGAACCATTCCTGTGGTACTAGCTATAGATTCCGATGCTTCACTTCAGGTTTACTGTATCCCTCTGACCTTCTTATTGACGATGAAACACAGAAAATGAATCGGAATTAAATACAATAGGCACAATGCCGAATGAAGTACAAGTAAACTGACTCTTCTTACTGTTTATGTTTTGAACCATTCCTGTCACACTAGTTATAGATTCCGATGCTTCACCTCAGGTTTACTGTATCCCTCTGACCTTCTTATTGACGATGAAACACAGAAATCGTTTCGGAATTAAATACAATAGGCACAATGCCGACTTAAGTACAAGGAAACTGACTCTTCTTACTGTCTATGTTTGAACCATTCCTGTTGCACTAGTTATAGATTCCGATTCTTCACTTCAGGTTTACTGTATCCCTCTGACCTTCTTATTGACGATGAAACACAGAAATTTCATCGGAATTAAATAGAAAAAGCACAATGCCGGGTTATGTACAAGAAAACTGACTCTTCTTACTGTCTATATTTTGAACCATTCCTGTGACACTAGTTATAGATTCCGATGCATCACCTCAGGGTTACTGTATCCCTCTGACCGTCTTATTGAAGATGAAACACAGAAATTGCATCGGAATTAAATACAAAAGGCACGATGCCAACTTCATTATAAAAAAACTTACTCTTCTTACTGTCTATGCTTTGAACCATTCCTGTGACACTAGTTATAGATTCCGATGCTTCACTTCAGGTGTACTGTATCCCTCTGACCTTCTTATTTACGATGAAACACACAAATTGCATCAGAATTAAATACAAAAGGCACAATGTGACTTAAGTACAAGTAAACTAACTCTTCTTACAGTCTATGGTTTGAACCATTCCTGTGACGCTAGTTATAGATTCCGATGCTTCACTTCAGTTTTACTGTAACCCTCTGACCTTCTTATTGACGAAGAAACACAGAAATTGCATCGGAATTAAATACAAAACGCACAATGCCGACTTATGTACAAGAAGACTGACTCTTCTTACTGTCTACGTTTTGAACCATTCCTGTGACACTAGTTATAGATTCCGATGCTTCACTTCAGGTTTACTGTATCCCTCTGACCTTCTTATTGACGATGAAACACAGAAAATGCATCGGAATTAAATACAAAAGACACAATGCCGACTCAAGTACAAGAAGACTGGCTCTTCTTACCGTCTATGTATTGAACCATTCCTGTGACACTAGTTATAGATTGCGATGCTTCACTTCAGGTTTACTGTATCCCACTGACCTTCATATTGACGATGAAACACAGAAATTGCATCGGAATTATACACATGAGGCACAATGCCGACTTAAGTACAAGAAGACTAACTCTTCTTGCTGTCTATGCTTTGAACCTTTCCAGTGACACTAGTTATAGATTCCGATGCTTCACTTCAGGTTTACTGTATCCCTCTGACCTTCTTATTGACGACGAAACACAGAAATTGCATCTTAATTAAATACAAAAGGCACAATGCCGACTTAATACAAGAAAACTGAATCTTCTTACTGTCTATGTTTTGAACCATTCCTGTGACACTAGTTATAGATTCCGATGCTTCACTTCAGGTTTACTGTATTTCTATGACCTTCCTATTGACGATGAAACACAGAAATTGCATCAGAATTAAATACAAAAGGCACTATGCCGACTTAAGTACTAGAAGACTGACTCTTCCTATTGTCTATGTTTGAACCATTCCTGTGACACTAGTTATAGATTCCGATGCTTCACTTTAGGTTTACTGTATCCCTCTGACCTTCTTATTGACGATGAAACACATAAATTGAATCGCAATTAAATACAAAAGGCACAATGCCGACTCAAGTACATGAAGACTGGCTCTTCTTACTGTCTATGATTTGAACCATTCCTGTGACACTAGTTATAGATTCAGATTCTTCACTTCAGGTTTAGTGTATCCCTTTGACCTTGTTATTGACGATGAAACACAGAAATTGCATCGGAATTAAATACAAAAGGCACAATGCCGACTCAAGTACAGAAAGACTGGCTCTTCTTAGTGTCTATGTTTGAACCATTCCTGTGACACTAGTTATAGGTTCCGATGCTTCACTTCAGGTTTACTGTATGCCTCTGACCTTCTTATTGACGACCAAACACAGAAATTGCATCTTAATACAACAAAAGGCACAATGCCGTCTTAAGTAAAAGAAGACTGACTCTTCTTACTGTCTATGTTTGAACCATTCCTGTGACACTAGTTATAGATTCCGATGCTTCACATCAGGTTTACTGTATCCCTCTGACCTTTTTATTGACGAAGATACACTGAAATTGCATCGGAATTAAATACAAAAGGCACAATGCCGACTTAAGTACAAGTAAACTGACTCTTCTTACTGTCTATGTTTTGAACCATTCCTGTGGCACTAGTTACAGATTCCGATGCTACACTTCAGGCTTACTGTATCCCTCTGACCTTCTTATTGACAATGAAACACAGTAATAGTTTCGGAATTAAATACAATAGGCACAATGCCGACTTAAGTACAAGGAAACTGACTCTTCTTACTGTCTATGTTTTGAACCATTCCTGTTACACTAGTTATAGATTCCGATGCTTCACTTCAGGTTTACTGTACCCCTCTGACCTTCATATTGACGATGAAACACAGAAATTGCATCGGAATTATACACAAGAGGCACAATGCCGACTGAAGTACAAGAAGACTAACTCTTCTTACTGTCTATGCTTTGAACCATTCCAGTGACACTAGTTATAGATTCCGATGCTTCACTTCAGGTTTACTGTATCCCTCTGACCTTCTTATTGACGATGAAACACAGAAATTGCATCTTAATTAAATACAAAAGGCACAATGCCGACTTAAGTACAAGAAAACTGAATCTTCTTACTGTCTATGTTTTGAACCATTCCTGTGACACTAGTTATAGATTCCGATGCTTCACTTCAGGTTTACTGTATCCCTATGACCTTCCTATTGACGATGAAACACAGAAATTGCATCGGAATTAAATACAAAAGGCACAATGCCGACTTAAGTTCTAGAAGACTGAAACTTCCTATTGTCTATGTTTGAACCATTCCTGTGACACTAGTTATAGGTTCCGATGCATCACTTTAGGTTTACTGTATCCCTCTGACCATCTTATTGACGATGAAACTCAGAAATTGCATCGGAATGAAATACAAAACTCACAATGCCAACATAAGTACAAGTAAACTGACTCTTCTTGCTGTCTATGTTTCGAACCATTCCTGTGGCACTAGCTATAGAATCCGATGCTTCACTTCAGGTTTACTGTATCCCCCTGACATTCTTATTGACGATGAAACACAGAAAATGCATCGGAATTAAATACAAAAGGCACAATGCCGAATGAAGTACAAGTAAACTGACTCTTCTTACTGTCTATGATTTGAACTATTCCTGTGACACTAGTTATAGATTCCTATGCTTCACTTCAAGTTTACAGTATCCCTGTGACCTTCATATTGACGATGAAACACAGTAATTGCATCGGAATAAAATACAAAGGGCACAATGCCCACTTAAGTACAAGATAACTGACTATTCTTACTGTCTATGTTTTCAACCATTCCTGTGACACTAGTTATAGATTCCGATGCTTCACCTCAGGTATACTGTATCCCTCTGACCTTCTTATTGACGATGAAACACAGAAATCGTTTCGGAATTAAATACAATAGGCACAATGCCGACTTAAGTACAAGGAAACTGACTCTTCTTACTGTCCATGTGTTGAACCATTCCTGTTACACTAGTTATAGATTCCGATGCTTCACTTCAGGTTTACTGTATCCCTCTGACCTTCTTATTGACGATGAAACACAGAAATTGCATCGGAATTAAATAGAAAAAGCACAATGCTTGGTTATGTACAAGAAAACTGACTCTTCTTACTGTATATTTTTTGAACCATTCCTGTGACACTAGTTATAGATTCCGATGCTTCACTTCTGGTTTTCTGTACCCCTCTGATCGTCTTATTGACGATGAAACACAGAAATTGTTTCAGAATTAAAAGCAAAAGGCACAATGCCGAATCAAGTACAAGAAGACTGGCTCTTCTTACTGTCTATGTTTGAACCTTTCCTGTGAGACCGGTTTTGGATTCCGATGCTTCACTTCAGGTTTACTGTATCCCTTGGACCTTCTTATTGACGACGAAACACAGAAAATGTATCGGAATTAAATAGAAAAAGCACAATGCCGGGTTATGTATAAGAAAACTGACTCTTCTTACTGCCTATGTTTTGAACCATTCCTGTGACACTAGTTATAGATTCCGATGCATCACTTCAGGGTTACTGTATCCCTCTGACCGTCTTATTGACGATGAAACACAGAAATTGCATCGGAATTAAATACAAAAGGCACGATGCAAACTTCATTATAAGAAAACTTACTCTTCTTACGGTCTATGCTTTGAACCATTCCTGTGACACTAGTTATAGATTCCGATGCTTCACTTCAGGTGTACTGTATCCCTCTGACCTTCTTATTGACGATGAAACACATAAATTGAATCGCAATTAAATACAAAAGGCACAATGCCGACTCAAGTACATGAAGACTGGCTCTTCTTACTGTCTATGCTTTGAACCATTCCTGTGACACAAGTTATAGTTTCCGATGCTTCACTTCAGGTTTACTGTACCCCTCTGACCTTCTTATTGACGATGAAACACAGAAATTGCATCGGAATTAAAAGCAAAAGGCACAATGCCGAATCAAGTACAGAGGACTGGCTCTACTTACTGTCTATGTTTGAACCTTTCCTGTGAGACCGGTTTTGGATTCCGATGCTTCACTTCAGGTTTACTGTATCCCTTGGACCTTCTTATTGACGACGAAACACAGAAAATGTATCGGAATTAAATAGAAAAAGCACAATGCCGGGCTATGTATAAGAAAACTGACTCTTCTTACTGTCTATGTTTTGAACCATTCCTGTGACACTAGTTATAGATTCCGATGCATCACTTCAGAGTTACTGTATCCCTCTGACCGTCTTATTGACGATGAAACACAGAAGTTGCATCGGAATTAAATACAAAACGCACAATGCCGACTTATGTACAAGAAGACTGACTCTTCTTACTGTCTACGTTTTGAACCATTCCTGTGACACTAGTTATAGATTCCGATGCTTCACTTCAGGTTTACTGTATCCCTCTGACCTTCTTATTGACGATGAAACACAGAAAATGCATCGGAATTAAATACAAAAGACACAATGCCGACTCAAGTACAAGAAGACTGGCTCTTCTTACTGTCTATGTTTTGAACCATTCCTGTGACACTAGTTATAGATTGCGATGCTTCACTTCAGGTTTACTGTATCCCACTGACCTTCATATTGACGATGAAACACAGAAATTGCATCGGAATTATACACAAGAGGCACAATGCCAACTGAAGTACAAGAAGACTAACTCTTCTTACTGTCTATGCTTTGAACCATTGCAGTGATACTAGTTATAGATTCCGATGCTTCACTTCAGGTTTACTGTATCCCTCTGACCTTCTTATTGACAATGAAACACAGAAATTGCATCTTAATTAAATACAAAAGGCACAATGCCGACTTAAGTACAAGAAAACTGAATCTTCTTACTGTCTATGTTTTGAACCATTCCTGTGACACTAGTTATAGATTCCGATGCTTCACTTCAGGTTTACTGTATCCCTCTGACCGTCTTATTGACGATGAAACACAGAAATTGCATCGGAATTAAATACAAAAGGCACGATGCAAACTTCATTATAAGAAAACTTACTCTTCTTACTGTCTATGCTTTGAACCATTCCTGTGACACTAGTTATAGATTCCGATGCTTCACTTCAGGTGTACTGTATCCCTCTGACCTTCTTATTGACGATGAAACACAGAAATTGCATCGGAATTAAATACAAAAGGCACAATGTCGACCTAAGTACAAGTAAACTGACTCTTCTTACAGTCTATGGTTTGAACCATTCCTGTGACACTAGTTATAGATTCCGATGCTTCACTTCAGTTTTACTGTAACCCTCTGACCTTCTTATTGACGATGAAACACAGAAATTGCATCGGAATTAAATACAAAACGCACAATGCCGACTTATGTACAAGAAGACTGACTCTTCTTACTGTCTACCTTTTGAACCATTCCTGTGACACTAGATATAGATTCCGATGCTTCACATCAGGTTTACTGTATCCCTCTGACCTTCTTATTGACGATGAAACACAGAAAATGCATCGGAATTAAATACAAAAGACACAATGCCGACTCAAGTACAAGAAGACTGGCTCTTCTTACTGTCTATGTTTTGAACCATTCCTGTGACACTAGTTATAGATTGCGATGCTTCACTTCAGGTTTACTGTATCGCACTGACCTTCATATTGATGATGAAACACAGAAATTACATCGGAATTATACACAAGAGGCACAATGCCGACTTAAGTACAAGAAGACTAACTCTTCTTGTTGTCTATGCTTTGAACCATTCCAGTGACACTAGTTATAGATTCCGATGCTTCACTTCAGGTTTACTGTATCCCTCTGACCTTCTTACTGAGACGAAACACAGAAATTCCATCTTAATTAAATACAAAAGCCACAATGCCGACTTAATACAAGAAAACTGAATCTTCTTACTGTCTATGCTTTGAACCATTCCTGTGACACTAGTTATAGATTCCGATGCTTCACTTCAGGTTTACTGTATCCCTATGACCTTCCTATTGACGATGAAACAAAGAAATTGCATCGGAATTAAATACAAAAGGCACAATGCCAACTTAAGTACTAGAAGACTGACTCTTCCTATTGTCTATGTTTGAACCATTCCTGTGACACTAGTTATAGATTCCGATGCTTCACTTTAAGTTTACTGTATCCCTCTGACCTTCTTATTGACGATGAAACACATAAATTGAATCGCAAATAAATACAAAAGGCACAATGCCGACTCAAGTACAAGAAGACTGGCTCTTCTTACTGTCTATGCTTTGAACCATTCCCGTGACATTAGTTATAGATTCAGATTCTTCACTTCAGGTTTAGTGTATCCCTCTGACCTTCTTTTGACGATGAAACACAGAAATTGCATTGGAATTAAATACAAAAGGCACAATGCCGACTCAAGTACAAAAAGACTGGCTCTTCTTAGTGTCTATGTTTTGAACCATTCCTGTGACACTAGTTATAGGTTCCGATGCTTCACTTCAGGTTTACTGTATGCCTCGGACCTTCATATTGACGACCAAACACAGAAATTGCATCTTAATACAACAAAAGGCACAATGCCGTCGTAAGTACAAGAAGACTGACTCTTCTTATTGTCTATGTTTTGAACCATTCCTGTGACACTAGTTATAGATTCCGATGCTTCACTTCAGGTTTACTGTATCCCTCTGACCTTCTTATTGACGAAGATACACGGAAATTGCATCGGAATTAAATACAAAAGGCACAATGCCGACTTAAGTACAAGTAAACTGACTCTTCTTACTGTCTATATTTTGAACCATTCCTGTGACACTAGTTATAGATTCCGATGCTTCACTTCTGGTTTTCTGTACCCCTCTGATCGTCTTATTGACGATGAAACACAGAAATTGCTTCAGAATTAAAAGCAAAAGGCACAATGCCGAATCAAGTACAAGAAGACTGGCTCTTCTTACTGTCTATGTTTGAACCTTTCCTGTGAGACCGGTTTTGGATTCCGATGCTTCACTTCAGGTTTACTGTATCCCTTGGACCTTCTTATTGACGACGAAACACAGAAAATGTATCGGAATTAAATAGAAAAAGCACAATGCCGGGTTATGTATAAGAAAACTGACTCTTCTTACTGCCTATGTTTTGAACCATTCCTGTGACACTAGTTATAGATTCCGATGCATCACTTCAGGGTTACTGTATCCCTCTGACCGTCTTATTGACGATGAAACACAGAAATTGCATCGGAATTAAATACAAAAGGCACGATGCAAACTTCATTATAAGAAAACTTACTCTTCTTACTGTCTATGCTTTGAACCATTCCTGTGACACTAGTTATAGATTCCGATGCTTCACTTCAGGTGTACTGTATCCCTCTGACCTTCTTATTGACGATGAAACACAGAAATTGCATCGGAATTAAATACAAAAGGCACAATGTCGACTTAAGTACAAGTAAACTGACTCTTCTTACAGTCTATGGTTTGAACCATTCCTGTGACACTAGTTATAGATTCCGATGCTTCACTTCAGTTTTACTGTAACCCTCTGACCTTCTTATTGACGATGAAACTCAGAAATTGCATCGGAATGAAATACAAAACTCACAATGCCAACTTAAGTACAAGTAAACTGATTCTTCTTACTCTCTATGTTTTGAACCATTCATGTGGCACTAGCTATAGATTCCGATGCTTCACTTCAGGTTTACTGTATCCCTCTGACCTTCTTATTGACGATGAAACACAGAAAATGCATCGGAATTAAATACAAAAGGCACAATGCCGAATGAAGTACAAGTAAACTGACTCTTCTTACTGTCTATGATTTAAACTATTCCTGTGACACTAGTTATAGATTCCGATGCTTCACTTCAAAGTTACAGTATCCCTCTGAGCTTCATATTGACGATGAAACACAGAAATTGCATCGGAATGAAATACAAAACTCACAATGCCAACTTAAGTACAAGTAAACTGACTCTTCTTACTGTCTATGTTTTGAACCATTCCTGTGGCACTAGCTATAGATTCCGATGCTTCACTTCAGGTTTACTGTATCCCTCTGACTTTCTTATTGACGATGAAACACAGAAAACGCATCGGAATTAAATACAAAAGGCACAATGCCGACATAAGTATTAGAAAACTGACTCTTCTTACTGTCTATGCTTTGAACCATTCCTGTGACTCTAGTTATAGTTTCCGATGCTTCACTTCAGGTTTACTGTATCCCTCTGACCTTCTTATTGACGATGAAACACAGAAATTGCATCGGAATTAAATAGAAAAAGCACAATGCCGGGTTATGTACAAGAAAACTGACTCTTCTTACTGTCTATGTTTTGAACCATTCCTGTGACACTAGTTATAGATTCCGATGCTTCACTTCAGGTTTGCTGTACCCTTCTGACCGTCTTATTGACGATGAAACCCAGAAATTGCATCAGAATTAAAAGCAAAAGGCACAATGCCGAATCAAGTACACGAAGACTGGCTCTTCTTACTGTCTATGTTTGAACCTTTCCTGTGAGACCGGTTTTGAATTCCGATGCTTCTCTTCAGGTTTACTGTATCCCTTGGACCTTCTTATTGACGACGAAACACAGAAAATGTATCGGAAATAAATAGAAAAAGCACAATGCCGGGTTGTGTATAAGAAAACTGACTCTTCTTACTGTCTATGCTTTGAACCATTCCTGTGACACTAGTTATAGATTCCGATGCATCACTTCAGGGTTACTGTATCCCTCTGACCGTCTTATTGACGATGAAACACAGAAATTGCATCGGAATTAAATACAAAAGCCACGATGCCAACTTCATTATAAGAAAACTTACTCTTCTTACTGTCTATGCTTTCAACCATTCCTGTGACACTAGTTATAGATTCCGATGCTTCACTTCAGGTGTACTGTATCCCTCTGACCTTCTTATTGACGATGAAACACAGAAATTGCATCGGAATTAAATACAAAAGGCACAATGTTGACATAAGTACAAGTAAACTGACTCATCTTACAGTCTATGGTTTGAACCATTCCTGTGACACTAGTTATAGATTCCGATGCTTCACTTCACTTTTACTGTAACCCTCTGACCTTCTTATTGACGATGAAACACAGAAATTGCATCGGAATTAAATACAAAACGCACAATGCCGACTTATGTACAAGAAGACTGACTCTTCTTACTGTCTACGTTTTGAACCATTCCTGTGACATTAGTTATAGATTCCGATACTTCACTTCAGGTTTCCTGTATCCCTCTGACCTTCTTATTGACGATGAAACACAGAAAATGCATCGGAATTAAATACAAAAGACACAATGCCGACTCAAGTACAAGAAGACTTGCTCTTCTTACTGTCTATGTTTGAACCATTCCTCTGACACTAGTTATAAATTGCGATGCTTCACTTCAGGTTTACTGTATCCCACTGACCTTCATATTGACGATGAAACACAGAAATTGCATCGGAATTATACACAAGAGGCACAATGCCGACTTAACTACAAGAAGACTAACTCTTCTTACTGTCTATGATTTGAACCATTCTAGTGACACTAGTTATAGATTCCGATGCTTCACTTCAGGTTTACTGTATCCCTCTGACCTTCTTATTGACGATGAAACACAGAAATTGCATCTTAATTAAATACAAAAGGCAATATGCCGACTTAATACAAGAAAACTGAATCTTCTTACTGTCTATGTTTTGAACCTTTCCTGTGACACTAGTTATAGATTCCGACGCTTCACTTCATGTTTACTGTATCCCTATGACCTTCCTATTGACGATGAAACACAGAAATTGCATCGGAATTAAATACAAAAGGCACAATGCCGACTTAATACAAGAAAACTGAATCTTCTTACTGTCTATGTTTTGAACCTTTCCTGTGACACTAGTTATAGATTCCGATGCTTCACTTCAGGTTTACTATATCCCTATGACCTTCCTAATGACGATGAAACACAGAAATTGCATCGGAATTAAATACAAAAGGCACAATGCCGACTTAAGTACTAGAAGACTGACTCTTCCTATTGTCTATGTTTGAACCATTCCTGTGACATTAGTTATAGATTCCGATGCTTCACTTTAGGTTTAGTGTATCCCTCTGACCTTCTTATTGACGATGAAACACATAAATTGAATCGCAATTAAATACAAAAGGCACAATGCCGACTCAAGTACAAGAAGACTGGCTCTTCTTACTGTCTATGCTTAAAACCAATCCTGTGACACTAGTTATAGATTCAGATTCTTCACTTCAGGTTTAGTGTATCCCTCTGACCTTCTAATTGACGATGAAACTCAGAAATTGCATCGGAATGAAATACAAAACTCACAATGGCAACTTAAGTACAAGTAAACTGACTCTTCTTACTGTCTACGTTTGAACCATTCCTGTGGCACTAGCTATAGATTCCGATGCTTCACTTCAGGTTTACTGTATCCCTCTGACCTTCTTATTGACGATGAAACACAGAAAATGCATCGGAATTAAATACAAAAGGCCCAATGCCGAATGAAGTATAAGTAAACTGACTCTTCTTACTGTCTATGATTTGAACTATTCCTGTGACTCTAATTATATATTCCGATGCTTTACTTCAAGTTTACAGTATCCCTCTGACCTTCATATTGACGATGAAACACAAAAATTGCATCGGAATAAAATACAAAGGGCACAATGCCCACTTAAGTACAAGAAAACTGACTATTCTTACTGTCTATGTTTTGAACCATTCCTGTGACACTAGTTATAGATTCCGATGCTTCACCTCAGGTTTACTGTATCCCTCTGACCTTCTTATTGACGATGAAACATAGAGATCGTTTCGGAATTAAATACAATAGGCACAATGCCGACTTAAGTACAAGGAAACTGACTCTTCTTACTGTCTATGTTTTCAACCATTCCTGTTACACTAGTTATAGATTCCGATGCTTCACGTCAGGTTTACTGTATCCCTCTGACCTTCTTATTGAGGATGAAACACAGAAATTGCATCGGAATTAAATAGAAAAAGCACAATGCCGGGTTATGTACAAGAAAACTGACTCTTCTTACTGTCTATGTTTTGAACCATTCCTGTGACACTAGTTATAGATTCCGATGCTTCACTTCAGGTTTGCTGTACCCCTCTGACCATCTTATTGACGATGAATCACAGAAATTGCATCAGAATTAAAAGCAAAAGGCACAATGCCGAACAAGTACAAGAAGACTGGCTCTTCTTACTGTCTATGTTTGAACCTTTCCTGTGAGACCGGTTTTGGATTCCGATGCTTCACTTCAGGTTTACTGTATTCCTTGGACGTTCTTATTGACGACGAAACACAGAAAATGTATCGAAATTAAATAGAAAAAGCACAATGCCGGGCTATGTATAAGAAAACTGACTCTTCTTACTGTCTATGTTTTGAACCATTCCTGTGACACTAGTTATAGATTCCGATTCATCACTTCAGGGTTACTGTATCCCTCTGACCGTCTTATTGACGATGAAACACAGAAATTGCATCGGAATTAAATCCAAAAGGCACGATACCGACTTCATTATAAGAAAACTTACTCTTCTTACTGTCTATGTTTTGAACCATTCCTGTGACACTAGTTATATATTCCGATGCATCACTTCAGGTGTACTGTATCCCTCTGACCTTCTTATTGACGATGAAACACAGAAATTGCATCGGAATTAAATACAAAAGGCACAATGTCGACTTAAGTACAAGTAAACTGACTCTTCTTACAGTCTATGGTTTGAACCATTCCTGTGACACTAGTTATAGATTCCGATGCTTCACTTCAGTTTTACTGTAACCCTCTGACCTCCTTATTGACGATGAAACACAGAAGTTGCATCGGAATTAAATACAAAACGCACAATGCCGACTTATGTACAAGAAGACTGACTCTTCCTACTGTCTACGTTGTGAACCATTCCTGTGACACTAGTTATAGATTCCGATGCTTCACTTCAGTTTTACTGTAACCCTCTGACCTTCTTATTGACGATGAAACACAGAAATTGCATCGGAATTAAATACAAAAGGCACAATGTCGACTTAAGTACACGAAAATTGACTCTTCTTACTGTCTATGTTTTGGACCATTCCTGTGACACTAGTTATAGATTGCGATGCTTCACTTCAGGTTTACTGTATCCCACTGACCTTCATATTGACGATGAAACACAGAGATTGCATCGGAATACAAACAAAAGGCACAGTGCCGACTTAAGTACAGGAAGACTGACTCTTCTTACTGTCTATGTTTTGAACCATTCCTGTGACACTAGTTATAGACCCCGATGCTTCACTTCAGGATTACTGCATCCCTCTGACTTTCTTGTAGACGGTGAAACACAGAAATTGCATCGGAACCAAATACAAAAGGCCCAATGCCGACTTAAGTACAAGTAAACTGACTCTTCTTACTGTTTTTGTTTGAAACATTCCTGTGACACTAGGTACAGATTCCGATGCCTCACTTCGGGTTTACTGTATCCCTCTGACCTTCTTATTGACGATGACACACAGAAATTTCATCGGAATTAAATACAGAAGGCACAATGGCGACTGAAGTACAAGTAAACTGACTCTTCTTATTATCTATGTTTTGAACCATTCCTGTTGCACTAGTTATAGATTCCGATGCTTCACTTCAGGTTTACTGTATCCCTATGACCTTCCTATTGACGATGAAACACAGAAATTGCATCGGAATTAAATACAAATGGCACAATGCCGACTTAAGTACTAGAAGACTGACTCTTCCTATTGTCTATGTTTGAACCATTCCTGTGACACTAGTTATAGATTCCGATGCCTCACTTTAGGTTTACTGTATCCCTCTGACCTTCTTATTGACGATGAAACACATAAATTGAATCGCAATTAAATACAAAAGGCACAATGCCGACTCAAGTACAAGAAGACTGGCTCTTCTTACTGTCTATGCTTTGAACCATTCCTGTGACACTAGTTATAGATTCAGATTCTTCACTTCAGGTTTAGTGTATCCCTCTGACCTTCTTATTGACGATGAAACACAGAGATTGCATCGAAATTAAATACAAAAGCACAATGCCGACTCAAGTACAAAAAGACTGGTTCTTCTTAGTGTCTATGTTTTGAACCATGCCTGTGACACTAGTTATAGGTTCCGATGCTTCACTTCAGGTTTACTGTATCCCTCTGACCTTCTTATTGACGATGAAACACAGAAATTGCATCTTAATTAAATACAAAAGGCACAATGCCGACTTAAGTACAAGAAAACTGAATCTTCTTACTGTCTATGTTTTGAACCATTCCTGTGACACTAGTTATAGATTCCGATGCTTCACTTCAGGTTTACTGTATCCCTCTGACCTTCTTATTGACGAAGATACACTGAAATTGCATCGGAATTAAATACAAAAGGCACAATGCCGACTCAAGTACAAGTAAACTGACTCTTCTTACTGTCTATGTTTTGAACCATTCCTGTGGCACTAGTTACAGATTCCGATGCTTCACTTCAGGTTTACTGTATCCCTCTGACCTTCTTATTGACGATGAAACTCAGAAATTGCATCGGAATGAAATACAAAACTCACAATGGCAACTTAAGTACAAGTAAACTGACTCTTCTTACTGTCTATGTTTTGAACCATTCCTGTGGCACTAGCTATAGATTCCGATGCATCACTTCAGGGTTACTGTATCCCTCTGACCGTCTTATTGACTGTGAAACACAGAAATTGCATCAGAATTAAAAGCAAAAGGCACAATGCAGAATCTAGTACAAGAAGACTGGCTCTTCTTACTGTCTATGTTTGAACCTTTCCTGTGAGACCGGTTTTGGATTCCGATGCTTCACTTCAGGTTTACTGTATCCCTTGGACCTTCTTATTGACGACGAAACACAGAAAATGTATCGGAATTAAATAGAAAAAGCACAATGCTGGGCTATGTATAAGAAAACTGACTCTTCTTACTGTCTATGTTTTGAACCATTCCTGTGACACTAGTTATAGATTCCGATGCATCACTTCAGGGTTACTGTATCCCTCTGACCGTCTTATTGACGATGAAACACAGAAATTGCATCGGAATTAAATACAAAAGGCACGATACCGACTTCATTATAAGAAAACTTACTCTTCTTACTGTCTATGCTTTGAACCATTCCTGTGACACTAGTTATAGATTCCGATGCTTCACTTCAGGTGTACTGTATCCCCCTGACCTTCTTATTGACGATGAAACACAGAAATTGCATCGGAATTAAATACAAAAGGCACAATGTCGACTTAAGTACAAGTAAACTGTCTCTTCTTACAGTCTATGGTTTGAACCATTCCTGTGACACTAGTTATAGATTCCGATGCTTCACTTCAGTTTTACTGCAACCCTCTGACCTTCTTATTGACGATGAAACACAGAAGTTGCATCGGAATTAAATACAAAACGCACAATGCCGACTTATGTACAAGAAGACTGACTCTTCTAACTGTCTACGTTTTGAACCATTCCTGTGACACTAGTTATAGATTCCGATGCTTCACTTCAGGTTTACTGTATCCCTTGGCCCTTCTTATAGACGACGAAACACAGAAAGTGCATCGGAATTAATTAGAAAATGCACAATGCCGACTTAAGTACACGAAAATTGACTCTTCTTACTGTCTATGTTTTGAACCATTCCTGTGACACTAGTTATAGATTGCGATGCTTCACTTCAGGTTTACTGTATCCCACTGACCTTCATATTGACGATGAAACACAGAAATTGCATCGGAATACAAACAAAAGGCACAATGCCGACTTAAGTACAGGAAGACTGACTCTTCTTACTGTCTATGTTTTGAACCATTCCTGTGACACTAGTTATAGACCCCGATGCTTCACTTCAGGATTACTGCATCCCTCTGACTATCTTGTAGACGGTGAAACACAGAAATTGCATCGGAACCACATACAAAAGGCACAATGCCGACTTAAGTACAAGTAAACTTATTCTTCTTACTGTTTTTGTTTGAAACATTCCTGTGACACTAGTTACAGATTCCGATGCTTCACATCGGGTTTACTGTATCCCTCTGACCTTCTTATTGACGATGACACACAGAAATTGCATCGGAATTAAATACAGAAGGCACAATGGCGACTGAAGTACAAGTAAACTGACTCTTCTTACTATCTATGTTTTGAACCATTCCTGTGACACTAGTTATAGATTCCGATGCTTCACTTCAGGTTTACTGTATCCCTATGACCTTCCTATTGACGATGAAACACAGAAATTGCATCGGAATTAAATACAAAAGGCACAATGCTGACTTAAGTACTAGGAGACTGACTCTTCCTATTGTCTATGTTTGAACCATTCCTGTGACACTAGTTATAGATTCCGATGCTTCACTTTAGGTTTACTGTATCCCTCTGACCTTCTTATTGACGATGAAACTCAGAAATTGCATCGGAATGAAATACAAAACTCACAATGCCAACTTAAGTACAAGTAAACTGACTCTTTTTACTGTCTATGTTTTGAACCATTCCTGTGGCACTAGCTATAGATTCCGATGCTTCACTTCAGGTTTACTGTTTCCCTCTGACCTTCTTATTGACGATGAAACACAGAAAATGCATCGGAATTAAATACAAAAGGCACAATGCCGAATGAAGTACAAGTAAACTGACTCTTCTTACTGTCTATGATTTGTACTATTCCTGTGATACTAGTTATAGATTCCGATGCTTCACTTCAAGTTTACAGTATCCCTGTGACCTTCATATTGACGATGAAACACAGAAATTGCATCGGAATAAAATACAAAGGGCACAATGCCCACTTAAGTACAAGAAAACTGACTATTCTTACTGTCTATGTTTTGAACCATTCCTGTGACACTAGTTATAGATTCCGATGCTTCACCTCAGGTTTACTGTATCCCTCTGAATTTCTTATTGACGATGAAACACAGAAATCGTTTCGGAATTAAATACAATAGGCACAATGCCGACTTAAGTACAATGAAACTGACTCTTCTTACTGTCTATGTTTTGAACCATTCCTGTTACACTAGTTATAGATTCCGATGCTTCACTTCAGGTTTACTGTATCCCTCTGACCTTCTTACTGACGATGAAACACAGAAATTGCATCGGAATTAAATAGAAAAAGCACAATGCCGTGTTATGTACAAGAAAACTGACTCTTCTTACTGTCTATGTTTTGAACCATTCCTGTGATACTAGTTATAGATTCCGATGTTTCCCTTCAGGTTTGCTGTACCCCTCTGACCGTCTTATTGACGATGAAACACAGAAATTGCATCAGAATTAAAAGCAAAAGGCACAATGCCGAATCAAGAACAAGAAGACTGGCTCTTCTTACTGTCTATGTTTCAACCTTTCCTGTGAGACCGGTTTAAGATTCCGATGCTTCACTTCAGGTTTACTCTATCAATTGGTTCCTCTTATTGACAACGAAACACAGAAAATGTATCGGAATTAAATAGAAAAAGCACAATGCCGGGTTATGTATAAGAAAACTGACTCTTCTTACTGTCTATGTTTTGAACCATTCCTGTGACACTAGTTATAGATTCCGATGCATAACTTCAGGGTTACTGTATCCCTCTGACCGTCTTATTGACGATGAAACACAGAAATTGCATCGGAATTAAATACAAAAGGCACGATGCCAACTTCATTATAAGAAAACTTACTCTTCTTACTGTCTATGTTATGAACCATTCCTGTGACACTAGTTATAGATTCCGATGCTTCACTTCAGGTGTACTGTATCCCTCTGACCTTCTTATTGACGATAAAACACAGAAATTGCATCGGTATTAAATACAAAAGGCACAATGTCGACTTAAGTACAAGTAAACTGACTCTTCTTACAGTCTATGTGTTGAACCATTCCTGTGACAGTAGTTATAGATTCCGATGCTTCACTTCAGTTTTACTGTAACCCTCTGACCTTCTTTTTGACGATGAAACACAGAAATTGCATCGGAATTAAATACAAAACGCACAATGCCGACTTATGTACAAGAAGACTGACTCTTCTTACTGTCTACGTTTTGAACCATTCCTGTGACACTAGTTATAGATTCCGATGCTTCACTTCAGGTTTACTGTATCCCTCTGACCTTCTTATTGACGATGAAACACAGAAAATGCATCGGAATTAAATACAAAAGACACAATGCCGACTCAAGTACAAGAAGACTAACTCTTCTTACTGTCTATGCTTTGAACCATTCCAGTGACACTAGTTATAGATTCCGATGCTTCACTTCAGGTTTACTGTATCCCTCTTACCTTCTTATTGACGATGAAACACAGAAATTGCATCTTAATTAAATACAAAAGGCACAATGCCGACTTAATACAACAAAAATGAATCTTCTTACTGTCTATGTTTTGAACCATTCCTGTGACACTAGTTATAGATTCCGATGCTTCACTTCAGGTTTACTGTATCCCTATGACCTTCCTATTGACGATAAAACACAGAAATTGCATCGGAATTAAATACAAAAGGCACAATGCCAACTTAAGTACTAGAAGACTGACTCTTACTATTGTCTATGTTTGAACCATTCCTGTGACACTAGTTTCAGATTCCGATGCTTCACTTTAGGTTTACTGTATCCCTCTGACCTTCTTATTGACGATGAAACACATACATTGCATCGAAATTAAATACAAAAGGCACAATGCCGACTCAAGTACAAGAAGACTGGCTCTACTTACTGTGTATGCTTTGAACCTTTCTTGTGAGACCGGTTTTAGATTCCGATGCTTCACTTCAGGTTTTCTGTATCCCTTGGACCTTCTTATTGACGACGAAACACAGAAAATGCGTCGGAATTCAATAGAAAAGGCACAATGCCGGGTTAAGTACAAGAAAACTGACTCTTCTTACTGTCTATGTTTTGAACCATTCCTGTGACACTAGTTATAGATTCCGATGCATCACTTCTGGTTTACTGTATCCCACTGACCTTATTGACAATGAAACACAGAAATTGCATCGGAATTAAATACAAAAGGCACAATGCCGAATTAATTATGAGAAAACTGACTCTTCTTACCGTCTATGCTTTGAACCATTCCTGAGACACTAATTATAGATTCCGATGCTTCACTTCAGGTTTACTGTATCCCTCTGACCTTCTTATTGACGATGAATCACAGAAATTGACTCGGAATTAAATACGAAAGGCACAATGTCGACTTAAGTACAAGTAAACTGACTCTTCTTACTGTCTATGATTTGAACCAATCCTGTGACACTAATTATAGATTCCGATGCTTCACTTCAGGTTTATTGCAAACCTCTGACCTTCTTATTGACGATGAAACACAGAAATTGCATCGGAATTAAATACAAAACGCACAATGCCGACTTAAGTACAAGAAAACTGACACTTCTTACTGTTTATGTTTTTAACCATTCCAGTGACCCTCGTTATAGATTCCGATGCTTTACTTCTGGTTTACTGTATCCCTCTGATCATCATATTGACGATGAAACACACAAATGCATCGGAATACAAACAAAAGGCACAATGCCGACTTAAGTACAAGAAGACTGACCTTTCTTACTGTCTATGTTTTGAACCATTCCTGTGACACTAGTTATGGATTCCGATGCTTCACTTCATTTTTACTGTATCCCTCTGACCTTCTTATTGACGATGAAACACAGAAATTGCATTGGTATTAAATACGAAAGGCACAATGCCGACTTAAGTACAAGAAGACTGACTCTTCTTACTCTCTATGTTTTGTACCATTCCTGTGAAACTAGTTATAGATTCCTATGCTTCACATCAGGTTTACTGTATCCCTCCCACCGTCTTATTGACGATGAAACACAGAAATTGCATCGGAAATAAATACAAAAGGCACAATGCCGTCTCAAGTACAAGAAGAATGGCACTTCTTACTGTCTATGTTTTGATCCACTCCTGTGACACTAGTTATAGATACCGATGCTTCACATCAGGTTTACTGTATCCCTCTGACCGTCTTATTGACGATGAACTATAGAAATTGCATCGGAATTAAATACACAAGGCATAATGCCGACTCAAGTACAAGAAGACTAGCTCTACTTACTGTCTATGTTTTGAACCTATCCTGTGAGGCCGGTTTTAGATTCCGATGCTTCACTTCAGGTTTACTGTACCCCTTGGACCTTCTTATTGACGACGAAACACAGAAACTGCATCGGAATTAATTAGAAATGGCACAATGTCGACTTAAGTACAAGAAAACTGACTCTTCTAACTGTCTATGTTTTGAACCATTCCTGTGACACTAGTTATAGATTCCGATGCTTCACTTCAGGTTTCCTGTATATCTCTGACCTTCTTATTGACGATGAAACGCAGAAATTGCATCTTAATTAAATACAAAAGGCACAATGCCGACTTAAGTACAAGAAAAGTGACTCTTCTTACTGTCTATGTTTTAAACCATTCTTGTGACACTAGATATAGATTCCGATGCTGCACTTCAGTTATACTGTATCCCTATGACCTTCTTATTGACGATGAAACACAGAAATTGCATCGGAATTAAATACATAAGCCACAATGCCGACTTAAGTACTAGAAGACTGACTCTTCCTATTGTCTATGTTTTGAACCAATCCTGTGACACCAGTTATAGATTCCGTAGCTTCACTTCAGGTTTACTGTATCCCTTTGACCTCCATATTGACGATGAAACACACAAATTGCATCGAAATTAAATAAAAAATGCACAATGCCGACTCAAGTACAAGAAGACTGGCACTTCTTACTGTCTATGCTTTGAACCATTCCTGTGACACTAGTTATAGATTCCGATGTTTCACTTCAGGTTTACTGTATTCCTCTGATCTTCTTATTGACGATGAAACACAAATATTGCATCTACATTAGATACAAAAACCACAATGCCGACTTAAGTACAAGAAGACTGACCTTTCTTACTCTCTATGTTTTGAACCATTCCTGTGACACTAGTTATAGATTCCGATGCTTCACTTCAGGTTTACTGTATCCCTCTGACCTTCTTATTGACGATGAAGCACAGAAATTGCATCGGAATTAAATACAAAAGGCACAATGCCGACTTAAGTACAAGAGAACTGACTCTTCTTACTGTCTATGTTTGAACCATTCCTGTGACACTAGTTATAGATTCAGATGCTTCACTTCAGGTTTACTGTATCCCCTTGCCCTTCTTATTGACGATGAAACACAGAAATTGCATCCGAATTAAATACAAAAGGCACAATGCCGACTCTAGCACAAGAAGACTGGCTGTTCTTACTGTCTATGCTTTGAACCATTCCTGTGAAACTAGTTATAGATTTCGATGCTTCACTTCAGGTTTACTGTATCCCTCTGACCATCATATTGACGATGGAACACAGAAATTGTATCGTAATTATATACAAGAGGCACAATGCCGACTTAAGTACAAGAAGACTGACTCTTGTTACTGTCTATGTTTTGAACCATTCCTGTGACACTTGTTATAGATTCCGATGCATCACTTCAGGGTTTACTGTATCCCTCTGACCTTCTTATTGTCGATGAAACAAAGAAATTGCATCAGGATTAAATACAAAAGGCACAATGCCGACTTAAGTACAAGAAAACTGACTCATCTTACTGTCTTTGTTTTGAACCATTCCTGTGACATTAGTTATGGATTCCGATGCTTCACTTCAGGTTTACTGTATCCCTCTGACCTTCGTATTGACGATGAAACACAGAAATTGCATCGGAATTAAATACAAAAGGCACAATGCCGACTCAAGTACAAGAAGACTGGCACTTCTTACTGTCTATGTTTTAAACCATTCCTGTGACACTAGTTATAGATACCGATGCTTCACTTCAGGTTTACTGTATCCCTCTGACCGTCTTATTGACGATGAACTATAGAAATTGCATCCGAATTAAATACACAAGGCACAATGCCGACGCAAGTACAAGAACACTGGCTCTACTTACTGTCTATGTTTTGAACCTATCCTGTGAGACCGGTTTTAGATTCCGATGCTTCACTTCAGGTTTTCTGTATCCCTCTGACCTTCTTATTAACGATGAAACACATAAATTGCATCGGAATTAAATACAAAGGGCACAATGGCGATTCAAGTACAAGAAGACTGGCTCTTCTTACTGTCTATGCTTTGAACCTTTCCTGTGAGACCAGCTTTAGATTACGATGCTTGACTTCAGGTTTACTGTATCCCTTGGACCTTCTTATTGACGACGAAACACAGAAATTCCATCGGAATTAAATAGATAAGGCACAATGCAGACTTAAGAACAAGAAAACTGACTCTTCTTACTGTCTATGGTTTGAACCATTCCTGTGACACTAGTTATCGATTCCGATGCTTCACTTCAGGTTTACTGTATCCCTCTGACCTTCTTTATGACGATGAAACACAGAAATTGCATCGGAATACAAACAAAATTCACAATGCCGACTTCAGTACAAGAAGACTGACTCTCCTTACTGTCTATGTTTGAACCTTTCCTGTGAGACCGGTTTTAGATTGCACTGCTTCACTTCAGGTTTACTGTATCCCTCTGACATTCTTATTGTCGATGTAACACAGAAATTGCATTGGAATTAAATACAAAATGCACAATGCCGACTCAAGTACAAGAAGACTGGCTCTTCTTACTGTCTATTATTTGAACCTTTCCTGAGAGACCGGTTTTAGATTCCGATGCTTCACTTCAGGTTTACTGTATCCCTTGGACCTTCTTATTGACGACGAAACACAGAAATTCCATCGGAAAGAAATAGAAAAGGCACACTGCCGGGTTAAGTACAAGAAAACTGACTCTTCTTACTGTCTATGTTTTGAACCATTCCTGTGACTCTAGTTATAGATTCCGATGCATCACTTCAGGGTCACTGTATCCCTCTGATCTTCTTATTGACGATGAAGCACCGAAATTGCATCGGAATTAAATACAAAAGGCACAATGCCGACTTAAATATAAGAAAACCGACTCTTCTTACTGTCTATGCTTTGACCCATTCCTTTGACATTAGTTATGGATTCCGATGCTTCACTTAAGGTTTACTGTATCCCTCTGACCTACGTACTGACGATGAAACACAGAAATTGCATGGGAATTAAATACAAAAGTCACAATGCCGACTTAAGTACAAGTTATCTGTCTCTTCTTACTGTCTATGTTGTGAACCATTCCTGTGACACTAGTTATGGATTCCGATGCTTCATTTCAGGTTTACTGTAACCCCTGACATTCTTATTGACGATGAAACACAGAAATTGCATCGGAATTATATACAAAATGCACAATGCCGACTTAAGTACAAGCAGACTGACTCTTCTTACTGTCTCTGTTTTGAACCATTCCTGTGACACTAGTTATAGATTCCGATGCTTCACTTCAGGTTTACTGTATCCCTCTGACCTTCTTATTGACGGTGAAACACAGAAATTGCATCGGAATTAAATACAAAATGCACAATGCCGACTTGAGTACAAGTAAACAGACTCCTCTGACTGTCTATGTTTTGAACCATTCCTGTGACACTAGTTATAGATTCCGATGCTTCACTTCAGGATTACTGTATCCCTCTGACCTACGTATAGACGATGACACACAGAAATTGAATCGGAATTAAATACAAATGCACAATGCCGTCTTAAGTACAAGAAAACTGACTCCTCTTTGTGTCTATGTTTCGGACCATTCCTGTGACACTAGTTACAGATTCCGATACTTCACTTCAGGTTTTCTGCATCCCTCTGACTTTCTTATTGACGATGAAACACAGAAATTGCATCAGAATTAAATACAAAAGGCACAATGCCGACTTAAGTACAAGAAAACTGACTCTTCTTACTGTCTATGATTTGAACCATTCCTGTGACACTAGTTATAGATTGCAATGCTTCACTTCAGGTTTACTGTATTCCTCTGACCCTCTTATTGACGATGAAACACAGAAATTGCACCGGAATTAAACCCAAAAGGCACAATGCCGACTTAAGTACAAGAAAACTGACGCTTCTTACTGTTTATGATTCAAATCATTCCTGTGACACTAGTTATAGATTCCGATGCTGCCCTTCAGGTTAACTGTATCCCTCTGATCTTCTAATTGACGATGAAACACAGATTTTGCATCGGAATTAAATACATAAGGCACAATGCCGACTTAAGTACAAGAAGACTGACCTTACATAATGTCTATCCTTTGAACCATTCCTGTGACACTAGTTATAGATTCCGTGCTTCACTTCAGGTTTACTGTATCCCTCTGACCTTCTTATTGACGATGAAACACAGAAATTGCATTGGAATTAATTACAAAAAGCACAATGCCTACTTAAGTTTACAACGACTGACTCTTCTTACTCTCTATGTTTTGAACCATTCCTGTGACACTAGTTATAGATTCCGATGCTTCACTTCAGGTTTGCTGTATCCCACTGACCTTCATATTGACGATGAAACACAGAAATTGCATCGGAATTATATATAAGAGGCACAATGCCCACTTAAGTACAAGAAGACTAACTCTTCTTAATGTCTATGATTTGAACCATTCCAGTGACACTAGTTATAGATTCCGATGCTTCAATTCATGTTTACTGTATCCCTCTGACCTTCTTATTGACGATGAAACACAGAAATTGCATCTTAATGAAATACAAACGGCACAATGCCGACTTAGGTACAAGATAACTGACTCTTCTTACTGTCTATGATTTGAACCATTCCTGTGACACTAGTTATAGATTCCGATGCTTCACTTCAGGTATACTGTATTCCTTGGACCTTCTTATTGACGATGAAACACAGAAATTGCATCGGAATTAAATACAAAAGTCACAATGCCGACTTAAGTACTAGAAGACTGACTCTTCCTACTTTCTATGCTTTGAAACATTCCTGTGACACTAGTTATAGATTCCGATGCTTCACTTCAGGTTTACTGTATCCCTCTGACCTTCATAATGACGATGAAACACAGAAATTGCATCGGAATTAAATACAATAGCACAATGCCTACTTAAGTATAAGAAAACTGACTCTTCTTACCGTCTATGTTTGAACCATTCCTGTGACACTAGTTACAGATCCGATACTTCACTTCAGGTATACTGTTTCCCTCTGACCTTCTTATTGACGATGAAACACATAAATTGAATCGGAATTAAATACAAAAGGCACAATGCCGACTCAATTGCAAGAAGACTGGCTCTTCTTAGTGTCTCTGTTTTGAACCTTTGCTGTGAGACCAGTTTTATATTCCTATGCTTGAGTTCAGGTTTACTGTATCCCTTGGACCTTCTTATTGACGACGAAACACAGAAATTGCATCGGAATTAAATAGAAAAGGCACAATGCCGACTTAAGGACAAGAAAACTAACTATTCTTAGTGTCTATGTTTTGAACCATTCCTGTGACACTAGTTATAGATTCCGATGCTTCACTTCAGGTTTACTGTATCCCTCTGACCTTCTTAATGACGATGAAACACAGAAATTGAATCGGAATACAAACAAAAGGCACAATGCCGACTTAAGTACTAGAAGACTGACTCATCTTACCCTCTATGGTTTGAACCATTAGTGTGACACTAGTTATAGATTCCGATGCTTCACTTCAGGTTTACTGTATCCTTCTGACGTTCTTATTGACGGTCAAACACAGAGATTGCATCGTAATTAAATACAAAAGGCACAATGCCGACTTAAGTACAGGAAGACTGACTCTTCTTACCCTCTCTGTTTTGAACCATTCCTGTGACACCAGTTATAGATTCCGATGCTTTATTTCAGGTTTACTGTATCCTTCTGACCTTCTTATTGACGGTCAAACACAGAAATTGCATCGGAATTAAATACAAAAGGCATAATACCTACTCAAGTACAAGAGGACTGGCTCTTCTTACTGTCTATGATTTGAACCTTTCCTGTGAGACCGGTTTTAGATTCCGATGCTTCACTTCAGGTTTACTGTATCCCTTCGAACATCTTATTGACGACGATACACAGAAATTCCAACGGAATTAAATAGAAAAGCACAATGCCGACTTAAGTACAAGAAAACTGACTCTTCTTACAGTCTTTGTTGTGAACCATTCCAGTGACACTAGTTATAGATTCCGATGCTTCACTTCAATTTTTCCTGTATCCCTCTGACCTTATTATTGACGATGAAACACATAAATTGCATCTTAATTAAATACAAAAGGCACAATGCCGACTAAAGTACAAGAAGACTGGCTCTTCTTTCTGTCTATGCTTTGAACCCTTCCTGTGAGACCAGTTTTAGATTATGATGCTTGACTTCAAGTTTACTGTATCCCTTGGACCTTCTTATTGACGACGAAACACAAAATTGCATCGCAATTAAATAGAAAAGGCACAATGCCGACTTAAGAACAAGAAAACTGTCTCTTCATACTGTCTATGTTTTGAACCATTCCTGTGACACTAGTTATAGATTCCGATGCTTCACTTCAGGTTTACTGTATCCCTCTGACCTTCTTAATGACGATGAAACACAGAAATTGCATCGGAATTAAATACAAAAGGCACGATGCCAACTCAAGTACAAGAAGACTGGCTCTTCTTACTGTCTATGTTTTAAACCTTTCCTGTGAGACCGGTTTTAGATTCCGATGCTTCACTTCAGGTTTACTGGATCCCTCTGACCTTCTTATTGACGATGAAACACAGAAATCGCACGGAATTAAATAGAAAAGGCAGAATGCTGGGTTAAGTACAAGAAAACTGACTCTTCTTACTGTCTATGTTTTGAACCATTCTTTGACACTAGTTATAGATTCCGATGCTTCACTTCAGGTTTACTGTATCCCTCTGACCTTCTGATTGTCGACGAAACACAGAAATTGCATCAGAATTAAATACAAAAGGCACAATGCCGGCTTAAGTACAAGAAAACTGAATCTTCTTACTGTATTTGTCTTTAATTATTCCTGTGACACTGGTTATAGATTCCGATGCTTCACTTCAGGTTTGCTGTATCCCTCTGACCTACATATTGACGAAGAAACACAGAAAATGCATCGGTATTAAATACAAAAGGCACAATGCCGACTTAAGTACAAGAGGACTGGCTCTTCTTACTGTCTATGTTTTGAACCTTTCCTGTGAAACCATTTTTTGATTCCGATGCTTCACTTCAGGTTTACTGTATCCCTTGGACCTTCTTATTGACGATGAAACACAGAAATTGCATTGGAATTAAATAGAAAAGGCACAATGCCGGGTTAAGTACACGAAAACTGACTCTTCTTACTGCCTATGTTTTGAACCATTCTGAGACACTAGTTATAGCTTCCGATGCTTCACTTCAGGTGTACTGTATCCCTCTGACCTTCTTATATTCGATGAAACACAGAAATTGCATCAGAATTAAAGACAAAAGGCACAATGCCGACTTAAGTACAAGAAAACTGACTCTTATTACTGTCTATGCTTTGAACCATTCCTGTGACATTAGTTATATATTACGATGGTTCACTTCAGGTTTACTGTATCCCTATGACCATCTTATTGACGATGAAACACAGAAATTGCATCGGAATTAAATACAAAAGGCACAATGCCGGCTCAAGTACAAGAAGAGTGGCTCTTCTTACTGTCTATGTTCTGAACCATTCCTGTGACACTAGTTATAGATTCCGATGCGTCACTTCAGGTTTACTGTATCCATCTGACCTTCATAATGACGATGAAACACAGAAATTGCATCGGAATTAAATACAAAAGCACAATGCCTACTTAAGCATAAGAAAACTGACTCTTCTTACCGTCTATGTTTGAACCATTCCTGTGACACTAGTTACAGATTCCGATGCTTCACTTCAGGTATACTGTTTCCCTCTGACCTTCTTATTGACGATGAAACACATAAATTGAATCGGAATTAAATACAAAAGGCACAATGCCGACTCAATTGCAAGAAGACTGGCTCTTCTTAGTGTCTCTGTTTTGAACCTTTGCTGTGAGACCAGTTTTATATTCCTATGCTTGAGTTCAGGTTTACTGTCTCCCTTGGACCTTCTTATTGACGACGAAACACAGAAATTGCATCGGAATTAAATAGAAAAGGCACAATGCCGACTTAAGGACAAGAAAACTAACTATTCTTAGTGTCTATTTTTGAACCATTCCTGTGACACTAGTTATAGATTCCGATGCTTCACTTCAGGTTTACTGTATCCCTCTGACCTTCTTAATGACGATGAAACACAGAATTTGAATCGGAATACAAACAAAAGGCACAATGCCGACTTAAGTACTAGAAGACTGACTCATCTTACCCTCTATGGTTTGAACCATTAGTGTGACACTAGTTATAGATTCCGATTCTTCACTTCAGGTTTACTGTATGCTTCTGACGTTCTTATTGACGGTCAAACACAGAGATTGCATCGTAATTAAATACAAAAGGCACAATGCCGACTTAAGTACAGGAAGACTGACTCTTCTTACCCTCTCTGATTTGAACCATTCCTGTGACACCAGTTATAGATTCCGATGCTTTATTTCAGGTTTACTGTATCCTTCTGACCTTCTTATTGACGGTCAAACACAGAAATTGCATCGGAATTAAATACAAAAGGCATAACGCCGACTCAAGTACAAGAGGACTGGCTCTTCTTACTGTCTATGATTTGAACCTTTCCTGTGAGACCGGTTTTAGATTCCGATGCTTCACTTCAGGTTTACTGTATCCCTTCGACCATCTTATTGACGACGATACACAGAAATTCCATCGGAATTAAATAGAAAAGCACAATGCCGACTTAAGTACAAGAAAACTGACTCTTCTTACAGTCTTTGTTTTGAACCATTCCAGTGACACTAGTTATAGATTCCGATGCTTCACTTCAATTTTTCCTGTATCCCTCTGACCTTATTATTGACGATGAAACACATAAATTGCATCTGAATTAAATACAAAAGGCACAATGCCGACTAAAGTACAAGAAGACTGGCTCTTCTTTCTGTCTATGCTTTGAACCATTCCTGTGAGACCAGTTTTAGATTATGATGCTTGACTTCAGGTTTACTGTATCCCTTGGACCTTCTTATTGACGACGAAACACAAAATTGCATCGCAATTAAATAGAAAAGGCACAATGCCGACTTAACAACAAGAAAACTGTCTCTTCTTACTGTCTATGTTTTGAACCATTCCTGTGACACTAGTTATAGATTCCGATGCTTCACTTCAGGTTTACTGTATCCCTCTGACCTTCTTAATGACGATGAAACACAGAAATTGCATCGGAATTAAATACAAAAGGCACAATGCCAACTCAAGTACAAGAAGACCGGCTCTTCTTACTGTCTATGTTTTAAACCTTTCCTGTGAGACCGGTTTTAGATTCCGATGCTTCACTTCAGGTTTACTGGATCCCTCTGACCTTCTTATTGACGATGAAACACAGAAATCGCATCGGAATTAAATAGAAAAGGCAGAATGCTGGGTTAAGTACAAGAAAACTGACTCTTCTTACTGTCTATGTTTTGAACCATTCTGTGACACTAGTTGTAGATTCGTATGCTTCACTTCAGGTTTACTGTATCCCTCTGACCATCTTATTGTCGACGAAACACAGAAATTGCATCAGAATTAAATACAAAAGGCACAATGCCGGCTTAAGTACAAGAAAACTGAATCTTCTTACTGTATTTGTCTTTAACCATTCCTGTGACACTGGTTATAGATTCCGATGCTTCACTTCAGGTTTGCTGTATGCCTCTGACCTTCATATTGACAAAGAAACACAGACAATGCATCGGTATTAAAAACAATAGGCACAATGCCGACTCAAGTACAAGAGGACTGCCTCTTCTTACTGTCTATGTTTTGAACCTTTCCTGTGAAACCATTTTTAGATTCCGATGCGTCACTTCAGGTTTACTGTATCCCTTGGACCTTCTTATTGACGATGAAACACAGAAATTGCATTGGAATTAAATAGAAAAGGCACAATGCCGGGTTAAGTACACGAAAACTGACTCTTCTTACTGCCTATGTTTTGAACCATTCTGAGACACTAGTTATAGCTTCCGATGCTTCACTTCAGGTGTACTGTATCCCTCTGACCTTCTTATATTCGATGAAACAAAGAAATTGCATCAGAATTAAATACAAAAGGCACAATGCCGACTTAAGTACAAGAAAACTGACTCTTATTACTGTCTATGCTTTGAACCATTCCTGTGACATTAGTTATATATTACGATGGTTCACTTCAGGTTTACTGTATCCCTATGACCTTCTTATTGACGATGAAACACAGATATTGCATCGGAATTAAATACAAAAGGCACAATGCCGACTCAAGTACAAGAAGACTGGCTCTTCTTACTGTCTATGTTTTGATCCTTTCCTGTGAGACCAGTTTTAGATTCCGATGCTAGACTTCTGGTTTACTGTATCCCTTGGGGCTTCTTATTGACGATGAAACACAGAAATTGCATCAGAATTAAATACAAAAGGCACAATACCAACTTAAGTACAAGAAAGCTGAAGCTTCTTACTGTAATTGTTTTTAACCATTCCTGTGACACTGGTTATAGATTCCGATGCTTCACTTCAGGTTTGTTGTATCCCTCTGACCTTCATATTGACGATGAAACACAGAAAATGCGTCGGTATTAAATACAAAAGGCACAATGCCGACTCAAGTACAAGAATACTGGCTCTTCTTACTGTCTATGTTTTGAACCTTTCCTGTAACATTAGTTATAGATTCCGATGCTGGACTTCAGGTTTACTGTATGCCTCTGACCTTCTTATTGCCGATGAAACACAGGAATTGCATCGGAATACAAACCAAAGGCACAATTCCGACCTAAGTACTAGAAGACTGACTCTCCTTACTGTCTACGTTTTGAACTATTCCTGTGACACTAGTTATTGTTTCCGATGCTTCACTTCAGGTTTAATGTATCCCTCTGACCTTCTTATTGACGATGAAACACAGAAATTGCATCGGAATTAAATACAAAAGGCACAATGCCGACTTAAGTACAAGAAAACTGACTATTCTCACTGTCTATGTTTTGAACCATTCCTGTGACACTAGTTATAGATTCCGTTGCTTCACTTCAGGTTTACTGTATCCCTCTGACCTTCGTATTGACGATGAATACACAGAAATTGCATCGGAATTAAATAGAAAAGACACAATGCAAACTTAACTACTAGAAAACTGACTCTTCTTACTGTCTATGTTTTGAACCATTCATGTGGCATTAGTTATAGTTTCCGATCCGTCACTTCAGGTTTACTGTATCCCTCTGACCTTTCTTATTGACGGTCAGGCACAGAAATTGCATCGGAATTAAATACAAAAGGCATAATGCCGACTCAAGTAAGAGAAGACTGGCTCTTCTTACTGTCTATGTTTTGAACCTCACCTGTGAGACCGGTTTTAGATTCCGATGCTTCACTTCAGGTTTACTGTATCCTTTGGACCTTCTTATTGACGACGATACACAGAAATTCCATCGGAATTAAATAGAAAAGCACAATGCCGACTTAAGTACAAGAAAACTGACTCTTCTTACAGTCTTTGTTTTGAACCATTCCAGTGACACTAGTTATAGATTACGATGCTTCACTTCAATTTTACTGTATCCCTCTGACCTTATTATTGACGATGAAACACATAAATTGCACCGGAATTAAATACAAAAGGCACAATGCCGACTAAAGTACAAGAAGACTGGCTCTTCTTACTGTCTATGTTTTGAACCCTTCCTGTGAGACCAGTTTTAGATTATGATGCTTGACTTCAGGTTTACTGTATCCCTTGGACCTTCTTATTGACGACGAAACACAAAATTGCATCGCAATTAAAGAGAAAAGGCACAATGCCGACTTAAGAACAAGAGAACTGTCTCTTCTTACTGTCTATGCTTTGAACCATTCCTGTGACACTAGTTATAGATTCCGATGCTTCACTTCAGGTTTACTGTATCCCTCTGACCTTCTTAATGACGATGAAACACAGAAATTGCATTGGAATACAAACAAAAGGCACAATGCCGACTTAAGTACTAGAAGACTGACTCTCCTTACTGTCTATGTTTTGAACTATTCCTGTGACACTAGTTATAGATTACGATGCTTCACTTTAGGTTTACTGTATCACTCTGACCTTCTTATTGACGATGAAACACAGAAATTGCATCGGAATTAAATAGAAAAGGCAGAATGCCGGGTTAAGTACAAGAAAACTGACTCTTCTTACTGTCTATGTTTTGAAACATTCTGTGACACTAGTTATAGATTCCGATGCTTCACTTCAGGTTTACTGTATCCCTCTGTCCTTCTTATTGTCGATGAAACACAGAAATTGCATCAGAATTAGATACAAAAGGCACAATGCCGACTTAAGTACAAGAAAACTGACTCTTCTTACTGTCTATGTTTTGAACCATTCCTGTGACATTAGTTACAGATTCCGATGCTTCACTTCAGGTTTACTGTATCCCTCTGACCTTCTTATTGACGATGAAACACAGAAATCGCATCGGAATTAAATACAAAAGGCACAATACCGGCTTAAGTACAAGAAAACTGAATCTTCTTACTGTAATTGTTTTTAACCATTCCTGTGACACTGGTTACAGATTACGATGCTTCACTTCAGGTTTACTGTATCCTTACGACCTTCTTATTGACGATGAAACACAGAAATTGCATCGGAATTAAATACAAAAGGCACATTGCCAACTCAAGTACAAGAAGACTGGCTATTCTTACTGTCTATGTTTTGAACCATTCCTGTGACACTAGTTATAGATTCCGATGCTTCACTTCAGGTTTGCTGTATCCCTCTGACCTTCATATTGACGATGAAACACAGAAAATGCATCGGTATTAAATACAAAAGGAACAATGCCAACTCAAGTACAAGAGGACTGGCTCTTCTTACTGTCTATGTTTTGAACTTTTCCTGTGACCATTTTTAGATTCCGATGCTTCACTTCAGGTTTACTGTATCCCTTGGACCTTCTTATTGACGATGAAACAAAGAAATTGCATTGGAATTAAATAGAAAAGGCACAATGCCGGGTTAAGTACATGAAAACTGACTCTTCTTACTGTCTATATTTTGAACAATTCCTGTGACACTAGTTATAGATTCCGATGCATCACATCAGGTTTACTGTATCCCTCTGACCGTCTTATTGACGTCGAAGCACAGAAATTGCATCGGAATTAAATCCAAAAGCACAATGCCGACTCAAGTACAAGAAGACTGGCTCTTCTTACTGTCTATGATTTGAACCTTTCCTGTGAGACCGGTTTTAGATTCCGATGCTTCACTTCAGGTTTACTGTATCCCTCTGACCTTCTTATTGACGATGCAACACAGAAATTGCATCGGAATTAGGTACAAAAGGCACAATGACGACTCAAGTACAAGAAGACTTGCTCTTCTTACTGTCTATGATTTGAACCTCTCCTGTGGGACCAGTTTTAGATTCTGATGCTTGACTTCAGGTTTACTGTATCCCTTGGACCTTCTTATTGACGATGAATCACAGAAATTGAATGGGAATTAAATAGAAAAGTCACAATGCCGACTTAAGTACAAGAAAACTGACTCTTCTTACTGTCTATGTTTTAACCATTCCTGTGACACTAGTTATAGATTCCGATGCTTCACTTCAGGTTTACTGTATCCCTCTGACCTTCTTATTGACGATGAAACACAGAAATTGCATCAGAACTAAATACATAAGGCACAATGCCGACTTAAGTACAAGTAGGCTGGCTCATCTTATTGTCTATGCTTTGAAGCATTCCTGTGACACTAGTTATAGATTCCGATGCTTCACTTCAGGTTTACTGTATCCCTCTGACCTTCTTATTGTCGATGAAACACAGAAATTGCATCGGAAATAAATACAAAAGTCACTTTAACGACTCAAGTACAGGGAGACAGGCTTTTCTTACTGTCAATGCTTTGAACCTTTCCTCTGAGACCAGTTTTTGATTCCGATGCTTGACTTCAGGTTTACTGTATCCCTTGGGCCTTCTTATTGACGATGAAACACAGAAATTGCATCGGAATTAAATACAAAGTCACAATGCCGACTTAAGTACAAGAAAAGTGACTCTTCTTACTGTCTATGTTTTAAGCATTCCTGTGACACTAGTTATAGATTCCGATGCTTCACTTCAGGTTTACTGTATCCCTTGGACGTTCTTATTGACGATGAAACACAGAAAATGCATTGGAATTACATAGAAAAGGCACAATGCAGACTTAAGTACAAGAAAACTGACTCTTCTTACTGTCTATGCTTTGAACCATTCATGTGACACTAGTTATTGTTTCCGATGCTTCACTTCAGGTTTAATGTATCCCTCTGACCTTCTTATTGACGATGAAACACAGAGATTGCATCGGAATTAAATACAAAAGGCAGAATGCCGACTTAAGTACAAGAATACTGACTATTCTTACTGTCTATGTTTTGAACCATTCCTGTGACACTAGTTATAGATTCCGATGCTTCACTTCAGGTTTACTGTATCCCTCTGACCTTCGTATTGACGATGAAACACAGAAATTGCATCGGAATTAAATAGAAAAGACACAATGCAGACTTAAGTACAAGAAAACTGACTCTTCTTGCTGTCTATGTTTTAACCATTCCTGTGACACTAGTTATAGATTCCGATGCTTCACTTCAGGTTTACTGTATCCCTCTGACCTTCGTATTGACGATGAAATACAGAAACTGCATCGGAATTAAATAGAAATGGCACAATGCAGACTTAAGTACAAGAAAACTGACTCTTCTTACTGACTATGCTTTGAACCACTCATGTGACACCTGTTCTTGTTTCCGATGCTTCACTTCAGGTTTACTGTATCCCTCTGACCTACTTATTGACGATGAAACACAGAAATTGCATCGGATTTAAATAGAAAAGGCACAATGCCGGGTTAAGTACAAGAAAACTGACTCTTCTTACTGTCTATATTTTGAACAATTCCTGTGACACTAGTTATAGATTCCGATGCATCACATCAGGTTTACTGTATCCCTCTGACCGTCTTATTGACGTCGAAGCACAGAAATTGCATCGGAATTAAATCCAAAAGCACAATGCCGACTCAAGTACAAGAAGACTGGCTCTTCTTACTGTCTATGATTTGAACCTTTCCTGTGAGACCGGTTTTAGATTCCGATGCTTCACTTCAGGTTTACTGTATCCCTCTGACCTTCTTATTGACGATGCAACACAGAAATTGCATCGGAATTAGGTACAAAAGGCACAATGACGACTGAAGTACAAGAAGACTTGCTCTTCTTACTGTCTATGATTTGAACCTCTCCTGTGGGACCAGTTTTAGATTCTGATGCTTGACTTCAGGTTTACTGTATCCCTTGGACCTTCTTATTGACGATGAATCACAGAAATTGAATGGGAATTAAATTGAAAAGTCACAATGCCGACATAAGTACAAGAAAACTGACTCTTCTTACTGTCTATGTTTTGAACCATTCATGTGGCACAAGTTATAGTTTCCGATCCTTCACTTCAGGTTTACTGTGTCCCTCTGACCTTCTTATTGACGATGAAACACAGAAATTCCATCGGAATTAAATACAACAGGCACAATGCCGACTTAAGTACAAGTAAACTGCCTCTTCTTACTGTCGGTGCTTTGATCCATTCCTGTGACACTAGTTATAGATTCCGATGCTTCACTTCAGGTTTACTGTATCCCTCTGACCTTCTTATTGACGATGAAACACAGAGATTGCATTGGAATTAAATACAAATGGCACAATGCCGACTTAAGTACAAGAAAACGGACACTTCTTACTGTCTATCTTCTGAACCATTCCTGTGACACTAGTTATAGTTTCCGATGCTTCACTTCAGGTTTACTGTATCCCTCTGACCTTCTTATTGACGATGAAACACAGAAATTGCATCGGAAATAAATACAAAAGTCACTTTGACGACTCAAGTACAGGGAGACTGGATCTTCTTACTGTCAATGCTTTGAACCTTTCCTGTGAGACCAGTTTTAGATTCCGATGCTTGACTTCAGGTCTACTGTATCCCTTGGGCCTTCTTATTGACGATGAAACGCAGAAATTGCATCGGAATTAAATACAAAGTCACAATGCCGACTTAAGTACAAGAAAACTGACTCTTCTTACTGTCTATGTTTTAACCATTCCTGTGACATTAGTTATAGATTCCGATGCTTCACTTCAGGTTTACTGTATCCCTTGGACCTTCTTATTGACGACGAAACACAGATATTGCATCGGAATTAAATACAAAAACCACAATGCCTTCCTAAATACAAGAAAACTGACACTTCCTACTGTGTATGTTTTCAACCATTCCTGTGAAACTAGTTATAGATTCCGATGCTTCACTTCAGGTTTACTGAATCCCTCTGACCTTCTTATTGACGATGAAACATAGAAATTGCATCAGAACTAAATACATAAGGCACAATGCCGACTCAAGTACAAGTAGGCTGGCTCATCTTACTGTCTATGTTTTGAAGCATTCCTGTGACACTAGTTATAGATTCCGATGCTTCACTTCAGGTTTACTGTAACCCTCTGACCTTCGAATTGTCGATGAAACACAGAAATTGCATCGGAATTAATGCAAAAGCCACAATGACGACTCAAGTACAGGAAGGCTGGCTCATCTTACTGTCTATGTTTTCACCATTCCTGTGACACTAGTTATAGATTCCGATGCTTCACTTCAGGTTTACTGTATCCCTCTGACCTTCGTATTGACGATGAAACACAGAAATAGCTTCGGAATTAAATAGAAAATGCACAATGCAGATTTAAGTACAAGAAAACTGACTCTTCTTACTGTCTATGTTTTGAACCATTCATGTAACACTAATTATAGTTTCCCATGCTACACTTCAGGTTTAGTGTATCCCTCTGACCTTCTTATTGACGATGAAACACAGAAATTGCATCGGAATTAAATACAAAAGGCACAATGCCGACTTAAGTAGAAGAAAACTGACTGTTCTTACTGTTTATGTTTTGAACCATTCCGGCGACACTAATTATACATTCCGATGCTTCACTTCAGGTCTACTGTATGCCTCTGACTTTCGTATTGACGATGAAACACAGAAATTGCATCGGAATTAAATACAATAGGCTCAATGCCGACGTAAGTACAAGAAGGCTGGGTCATCTTACTGTCTATGTTTTGAACCAATCCCGTGACACTAGTAATAGATTCCGATGCTTCACTTCAGGTTTACTGTATCCCTCTGACCTTCGTATTGACGATGAAACACAGAAACTGCATCGGAATTAAATAGAAAAGGCACAATGCAGACTTAAGTACAAGAAAACTGACTCTTCTTACTGACTATGCTTTGAACCATTCATGTGACACCTGTTCTTGTTTCCGATGCTTCACTTCAGGTTTACTGTATCCCTCTGACCTACTTATAGACGATGAAACACAGAAATTGCATCGGAATTAAATACAAAAGGCACAATGCCGACTTAAGTACAAGAAAACTGACTATTCTTACTGTGTATGTTTGGACCATTCCTGTGACACTAGTTATAGATTCCGATGCTTCACTTCAGGTTTACTGTATCCCTCTGACCTTCGTATTGACGATGAAACACAGAAATTGCATCGGAATTAAATAGAAAAGACACAATGCAGACTGAAGTACAAGAAAACCGACTCTTCTTACTGTCTATGTTTTGAACAATTCATGTGGCACTAGTTAAAGTTTCCGATCCTTCACTTCAGGTTTACTGTATCCCTCAGACCTTCTTATTGACGATGAAACACAGAAATTGCATCGGAATTAAATACAAAAGGCACAATGCCGACTTAAGTACAAGAAAACTGACGGTTCTTACTGTCTAAGTATTGAACCATTCCTGTGACACTAGTTATAGATTCCGATGCTTCACTTCAGGTTTACTGTATCCCTCTGACCTACTTATTGACGATGAAACACAGAAATTGCATCGGAATTAAATGCAAAAGGCACAATGCCGATTTAAGTACAAGAAAACTGACTCTTCTTACTGTCTATGATTTGAACCATTCCTGTGACATTAGTTACAGATTCTGATGCTTCACTTCAGGTTTACTGTATCCCTCTGACCTTCTTATTGACGATGAAACACAGAAATTGCATCGGAATTGAATACGAAGGGCACAATGCCGACTTAAGTACAAGAAAACTGACTCTTCTTACTGTCTATGTTTTGAACCATTCCTGTGACACTAGCTATAGATTCCGATGCTTCACTTCAGGGTTACTGTATCCCTCTGACATTCTTATTGACGATGAAACATAGAAATTGCATCGGAATTAAATACAAAAGGCAGAATGCCGACTTTATTATAACATAACTGACACTTCTTACTGTTTATGCTTTGAACCATTCCTGTGACATTAGTTATAGATTCCAATGCTTCACTTCAAGTTTACTGTATCCCTCTGACCTTCTTATTGACGATGAAACACAGGAATTGCATCGGAATTAAATACAAATGGCACAATTCCGACTTAAGTACAAAAAAACGGACAGTTCTTACTGTCTATGATTTGACAAATTCCTGTGACACTAGTTATAGAGTCCGACACTACACTTCAGGTTTACTGT